>NW_006771270.1:175003-228172 GCF_000442215.2 Lipotes vexillifer
CGCTCTTCCACATCATGCACACATGTACACACACACCCCTGCATTCCCCATGCATCCCATTCGGGCCTCTGACACCAGCCCAATGAAGGCCACTTTTGTCCTTGTCCAGCCCTAGAAGTGTACCTTCTCTGTCTGGGTGGTAGGCAGGAGATGTGAGTATTTGAAGGTCAGGTTCTCAACCTCGAAGTGTTCTACTGTTCCCCACCATGACCGAGGCATCTGGAGCCATTGGCAGTTGAAAAATGGCTACACTTTATGACTTTATTACAGGTAATCCTCACTGCGAAGTTGATAATCATGATGCCCATCATGTGGATGAGGAAACTGAGGCTTAGAGAGGAGAAGTGATTGGCTCAGGTCACAGAAGCAGGAGAGGCAGAGAGACTGTGTCTTCCACTCCCCTGGGGCCCTAATCTCCTGACTCTGGAGCTCTGGGTCCCAAAGCCCCTCCTTCAGGCCCCAATATCATAGAAGAAGTGACACACTCAATCAGCTTGATCCCAGTATGGTCAACTCACCCATGCAGGTGCCCTGATCACAGAAGGGGAAACCGAGGCAGGGCGGCTGGCTCACCCACCCGTGCCACTCCTGGCCACTGGGGGCTGAGATCAGGGCCAGGAGACCTTGATCCAAGCAACTTAGTCCCCAAAATGGTGGTGTGGCCTTGAGCAAGTCCCTTCCCCCTTCTGTGTCTCAGTTTCCCTTTCTGAGATGTGATAAGATTGGACTCAATCACTGATTTTCTGGTTTTTTTCTTTTTTGGCCGGAGAAATACATAATATATATGTAATATGTAATATATTATAGCATACAAAACGTTACATAGAATCCAGATGATATATAATGCAGATCAAAGCAGAGCTGCTGCTTATTGAATGGAGAGCAGCGGTGTCTCACTGAGTTATCTGTCCCACCTTCTCACCCCATGGCAGCCCTGGAGACCCCCAGTGAGCCTAGCTGGCAAGCTCTGGGTTCACTTAGCCCATCCCTGAGGCCCTGCCACTCTGCCACTGGGGGAATCTGGGTGGTGCTGTTGATGGGGGGTGGTCCCTTCACTTCTGCCACCGATTCCCTGGGACCCCACTCTGTTTCCCAGTTGCGGGGGAAGCCCGTGAAAAGAACTGGCTCTTGCCAGCACCCCCTAGGACCTTTGAATGAGTCCAGCCCCCAAGTAGAAAGGCAGGCATGGGAGCCGCTGGCAGCAGGTGAGGCCCAGCCCAGTACAGAAGGCGGGATTGTTGCAAATCCACAAAGCCCTTTGTCATCCTCCCTGCACTCTTTTTGATGTGCAGAAGAAGGAAGGAGGGGAACAAACACAGACACCGCCCTCCACTTCCTCTCCGATTTAATTGAAACCCAGTTAAGTGAATAATTGTTACAAATGTGAAATCACCTTCCACCAACTTGGGGATGGGAGCCTGCTCTCAGCGTGAGCCTGTGAGACCCAGGGTGGAACCTGGCCCTGGCCCAGCAGTTTAGGGTTTCCTTGGGGTGGGGAAGTGGTGCACTGCAGAGCTCCTAACCCCACAGTGTGAAGAGCTGCAGGGCGGTCCAGTCCAGCCCCTTTTGCAGGAGCACAGCCTCGGGCCCCCAGCCTCCGATATTCACGTTCAGCCAAACTGTATTGACCCAAGATGTGGACTCGCCATCCCAGGTCCCACAGACCCTTGCCTGGTCCGAGTCCAGGCAGATGGAAATGAGTGTCACTGTGGAGGCATGAGCGTGGGTCCCAAGGAGAAACAGAGAGGGGGAGGGGAGTGGGGAGAGAGGGCAGGTATGAGTTTGGTCATCTGTGGGTGCAGGGGCAGGGAAGGAAAAACTTTGTGAGAAATAGAACAACCCAGGCAGTGGTTCTCAATCTTGGCTACACATTCAGGATCTTTTTTTGAATAAATGCTGATGCCTTGGGTCCCAGCCTCAGAGATTCTGGATTCACTAGCCTGGGGTGTGGTCTGGGGTCCCAGGTGATTCTAAAGGGAAACCATGATTGAGGCTCACTGCTAGAGCAAGACTCCCTAAAAATGGTAGAGGGTGTGGGAATAGAGTAAGATTCACCTCTCAGGACACATCCAGAACTTCTGGATTAGTTTGGCTGGGGAGGAGCCTGGGAACCTGCATTCTATAAAGCTTCCTGGAATTAGGATGATCCTAGAGGGGTCGCCCCAATGCTGGGAGTCCCGGTGGGGAGGGGAGACTTGGAAGCCCCAGAGGAGAGGGGCCCTGGGAAGGAGGAGGAGTGTGGAAAAGGTTTTGATGATTGGACTTAGCCTATTTTTAAATGATTTGCACAGAGACGTCTTTTCACTTTCTCTCTCATTCCCTTTCTCACCCTCACTAGTCCTCTGTCCCAGGACGCAGAACTCAAGGTAACACACTTAGAACCACTATTCAGTCTCATTATACACATAGTAGGTGTTCCATAAATATTTATGGAATTAATTATGGGTAACGTCTCTTTGGTGGGCTGGCCTGAAATGTAACTGCCATTGATATTATTATCTCTATAGAGAAAGGTGTGGAAATGTGTTTCCCAGTTCTGACAGCCAATTTTCAATGAACTTTTGATAAGTGGCCCATTTTTAAGTTGGAGCGAGAGAGAGAATGCTCTGCTCTCAATGAACCTAGCACGGACTCCACCCTTGGGGGTCTGTACTGTGTAATATCAGCACCCAGATGGAAGCCAGTGGAGCATTTATGGAGACAAAGAGAGGAACGTGGTCAGAGGGAGGGGGGCCTGAGTGGTGGATGAGGAGAGAAGCAGGAGGGAAGAGCCCAGAGAAGGGCTGATGCATAAGGGCAGGCAGAGCCATGGGTGGAAGGGGCAGGGGCTAGAGTGTGGCCAGGGCCAGGACGGATCAGTGAGCGAGGGTACTTTTCGAATGGCCTCAGGTCTTGGTCGGGGATGCAAAGACAGGTCTGGCAGATCAAAGATCCCAAGCAGGAAAAATAGAGATGCAACTGGAGAGGGGGAGAGGTCACAGGAGGCCCTGAGGTTACAGGACCGCTGACCTGGAGCTCCTGGGCCCAGGCCCCGCTGCCAGTGGGTATTGTGGGAGGGGGAGAGGGATGGTCCCCACCAAGGAGCAGGCAGACACCAGGAGGCGATTCGTGGGGCAGGGGAAAGAGGGTCCTTCCTGCCTTCTCGCGGCACAGGAGTTTTTGGCAGTAACAGCCAACAGTAATCTTGGTAACAGTGTCACCAGAGACCAAGGAGGGCTCTGGCTCTAAACCTTCTAAGGGTTTGCAGGATACCCCGATTTGATCACCACCCTAGCATCACCCCAGTCATCAGGGTGGAAAGCAGAAAGAGAGGAGAGAAGCTGGTCCAGAGCCTGGGGGCACCTTCCCTTCCGTGAGCCTCTGTAAAGCACAGGAATTGGGCAGCATTTCTGAGAAGGCTTGCTGGTCATTTGGCCCCAGTAGATCCCTCCCTCTCCAAGGGGTGGCCATTGAGCTCAGAATGAGGGGCTTGGGAAGAACCCCCAGCTCCCGGGGCTGCCCCCCTCCCAGATCAGGCTGTCTCTCCTGAAGCCAGGCTCAGCTCTGCAGGGTGCTCTGACCTCTGGCCTAAGGCTGTCTTTGTCCCCAAAGTCCCAGCCTTACTTCCTGCTGATGGAGGCCTCCAGAGAGGCGGCATTCACAGGGGAGATGACCCTAACGGCCTTGGGGGAGGGGGGCTGTCCCTGATCACACAGGGGTGACAGTGATTAAATGTACCAGCAGCTGGGCCATTGGGGCCCTCCCTGCTGCTAATTTGGGTCAATTAAGCCAATTTGTCTTTGTTGACTTGAAGTCCCTTCTCTGTAATGGCTCTGGCCCCTCTGGGGCCTCCGAGGAAGGAAGGAAGGAAGGAAGGAGGGGGCAGTGCCCTGGCTACACGGCTGCCTCTCTCCCACTCTGTCCCAAAGCCCTGGGTTCAGGGACATTCCTGAACCTGTGGCGCCTGCCGTGGCATTGCCCGAGGGCCTCCACAGCTGTCCTCCCTGCAGCTGCCCCGTAAGGCAGATCTGGCAGGGTTAAACCTCCTTCCGCAGATGAGCAATTGAGGGTCCTCCAGGGAGGAGGAAGCACCAGGTTAGCAGAAGAGAAGTGATCTGAGCCCAGCACTGGGTGCCCTGGGCCAATGCCCCTCTTGCTGCATCCTTTGGACTCTACAATCTCCTCCAGGCATTCAGTCTGTGCTCTGGCCCCAGGGGAGCCCTGCTGCCATGGCCCCCAAGGGGTTCCAAGGAACACAGTTTGGAAAGCACTCCCTTACCCCATCAGGCTCCACTTTGCACAAGAAAAGGGAGACAGGACCAAATTGGTGTCTCCAGAAAAAAGCCAGCTGCCTCTGCTGGGCCTCCCAGCCAAGGAGAGGTCAGTCTTCTAGCAGGGGTAGGAGTGCTGCCTGGAAGCTGGGCCCTGTGAGTCAAGGGCCTGCCTATCTCTGGAGCAGAGGTAGTGAGGCTGTGCCCTGGCCTGGCCTCACCCATAAAAGGGGCAGCAGCAGCAGCGTTTTAGGTGAGAACTGAATCAGAGGCCCCATCCCCAGACTGACACGCAGCTCTGTTCACCCTGAGTTGTGTGAGCTGGGACAGGCCCCTTCACTCCTGTGGGCCTCAATTTCCCATCTCTAGTATTGCAGGGCCTGAAGAAGTTAGGTTAGGACCCTACACCTCGCCTCTGACAGCCCTCCTGGAGGCGACGGGGGAGGAGGGGGAAGGGGCTGGGAAACGGAGTACTCCCTCTCTATCTCCGTTCCCAACAGGTGACACTTGTCACATTGGGAGACTGACAGGGAAGAGGAAGATCCAGAGCTCCCTAGTGTCCCCTGCAGCTCAGGTTTCATCCCCATGGAGCCAATCTGGGCCTAACACTCAGGGCAGAGGGAGGGCACAGCCCGGGCAGTGGTTTCTGGAGAGGTCCATGGGGGAAGAGAGTCTGGGAGCCGTGCACCAGCAGGGCCAGCACCCACCATGCAATTAGCTGAGCTTCCCTTTCAGGCCTTACCAGTTGGCTGCCTTAACCTGTCTTGTGACTGGAATCATGTACGCCAAGGGCAGAAGATGGGGAAGCAGGTCCAAGTGGGAAGGAAGGAAGTGAACTATCTGCAGAGAAAAGAGAGCCACCTCTCAGGAGATCTTTCCGGATGTGCTGGTGCAAAACAGCGAAGCAGCTGCAGGGGGCTGGATGGTGGTGCTGTCTCTGCACACCTTCAGCATGTGAGTCAGCTGCCTGTGGATCCGTCCCCCTCAGAGACTACCTGTGACCTCTCTGTGCCCCGCCTGGCACATGCAAAGCCTTTGAAGGACCAAGTAAAGGAATGAATGCATCTCGAGGAAGATAAAGTCCTGAGTCTAATGAGAATGAGTTATTATTAATAGCCCTGCTCACTTGTATCACCAAGCACTTCTGTGCCAGGCACCACGCATAGGACTTGCATTCATCCTCATGGCAACCCCGTGGAATGTCTACTACTGTTGTGGGCCCTTTAGAGGAGAGGTGGCAGAGGTTCAGTGAGGGTGAGCAACTTGCTCAAGGTCACACAGCTGGAAAGAAGCAGGCCTGGGATTCAAAGCCAGGTTTATATGAGTCTGGAAGCTAAGCCACAGACTTCTAATGCCCACAGCCCAGCTACCCAGAATCCCAGGGCAAGCCTGGAGGGCCAGCAGATGCCGAGGCAGCACTGAGAGGGATGTGCTTATCCCCCACTGCCTAAAGAGCTGCTTCTATTTCCTTATGTAATCAGCCGTGAAGTCTTAAGTGAGCCGACTCTGGTCCCTCATCCCTGACTCTCACACGGGCAATTGCGGCCCTCAGAACATGAACCGTATGACGAGTGAGGCTCAGCAGAGCTCCAGAATCACGTGGCTCTTCAAAGCTCAGCCCAGCAAAGGTGTCTCCTTTTGGAATAAGGCCAGGTGTACTCAGCACCCTGACCTCGGTGGTGGAGTCAGTGGCGCCGATGGAAGCCCTTCCCTTGTTATCCAGAGCAGGCCCCATTGAGCCAGACTCCCCAAAAGACACTCCCAACCTCAAGCAGCCAGACTCCATCCTGCTGTCCCCCTTGGGCTGCAGGGAACTGCCCCATGCCTCCAATAAGCTATGGCCTTATCTCCAAGCAGAAGAGGGCTGAGACAACCCCTCAAAGCACAGGATTCCATGCATCCAGGAAAGATTTATTAGTCAGCTACTACCATGATAATGCCGCATAACATACTGCCCCAAAATTCAGTGGCGTAAAACATGGCGCATTTATTTCTTGTAAGTCTGCAGGTGTCTGGGGTTTGGCTGTTCAGGACTGGGCTTGGCTGGCAAGACTCCAAGCTGCTGGTTGATTCCTTCTGTCCATGTTTCTTGCATCTTCTTTGGACCAGGCACTACTTGAGGTTTATTCTTCTCCTGGCGAAAAGGCCCAATTCTGCAAGTACATTTCAAGCATCTATGTGTGTTTCATTTGCTAAAATCTCATTGGCTCAAGAAAGTCCCCATGACCAAGCCCCGAATCAGGAAGTGGGAAAGTAGACCCCACCCACCACAGGCCAGGGCAGGGGTGTGGCTGCATCATACTACTGCAGGGCCCAGAAGAATGGAGATGCTAATTCTGCCTACCACGCAGGAAGAGAGTGGTCCACAGTAAGAAGTGGAAAGGGCCAGAGCGGTCACAGGCATAGAAGCTGAGGCCCAGGGAGGAGACAGGACATGCCCAAGTCACACAGCAGAGGCCGGGCAGAGCTGGATACTCAGGGTTCTAGACAGGTTCTGCCTCTCGGCTCTGCTTCTCCATCCTCAGGAACTTCTATGAGGCCTGGTCCCTGGGAGGGGGTGCCCGGGGAGCCATGGGACCCAGCCTCATACCCTTAGTTTGTGCTTGTGTCCCCTGGCAAGAGGGGGGGACTGGGCCACCCCAATCCCATGACCTCTCCAAATAAGCAGAGATGTGGCTATTTTTCTCTAGCTGTAGTCCCATCTGCCATCCCTAGCTACACCTGCCCTGCCCAAAGGACAGCACAGGGGCTCTCTTCTCCCCAGCTCGGCATCTCCCACTCACCCCTCCCTCTCTCCTCCTTTTCTTGCCTCCTTCTTCCTTCCTGTGCCTTCCACACAGCAGACGGCAATTCCTAAGGACGGCAGCTTCACAGAATCTTACAGTTGAAAGGTCATCCAGGCCAACCCTCTGCTTGTACAGAAGCCCCTGCGCAGCATCCTCGACGGAGATCGTCAGTCTCAGGTGGCTGGGATCCTCTCGGGGACTGGCATACCTCACAAGGCAGCCCCTTCTATTGCTGGGCAGCTCTGATCCCAAGAAATTGCCAACTCATTCTTAGTTCCAAGTCTATCTCCACCGTAATTCTGTTCACTGATCTTAATTCAGTCAATATTTAGGGAAACCTTACTGTGTCTCAGCTGGGGACTAGAGATACAGAGATGAGAGTCACTGACCACATGCTTAAGGGGCCGCAGACCACAAGGGGAGGCAGACAAGGGTGCAAGGTGACAGGTAGGGGATCCATGGTTGTCCTGGGAAGAACATCTAACCTTTCAGAGGCAATAGACAGCTCTTCCCCCAGGATGCCTTGGTGCTAGTCAGACGTGGGTTTGAATTCCAGATTTGTCATCTGTTATCTGTGACCTTGGACATGGCTAGGCTGTAGCATCCTTCTGCATAAAATTGGGATAATGGATACATGCTCTCATGGAAGAATGGAAGGTAGAGGACAGAAAGCACTTGGCACATGGAAGAGCTCCATGAATGGTATTGTCGCTGTTATTGTTGTTAATTGCACACCCCAAGATGGAATGAGCATTTGGCATGTCTGCACTCGTGAAGTTAAAACTTTGACCTTCAAAGTGGGACTTTATACTGCCCCCAAGTTGGAGTGAGCAAAGAACCGTTGGGAAGGCGACTCTTGTTCTCTGTCTTCTCATTGCTTCCTCCCAGAAATGAGGACCAGCAGCGAAACCCCAGCTATGGGTGATCAGACCACAGAAGAGTTAATGCAGATCTTTTTAGCAGAGATGGGGGAGGAGGTGGCCTCAGCATTGAAGAGGATATCCTCTTTGTACAGGCTCTTCCAGAATCTGAGGGCGGTAGCGACCTCAAAAATATCTAGTTGGATACCCCCATCTGATGCTGGGAATCAAGAGGGTAAAGACGATAAAGATGTGACACAGAAGTCACAGTTCCTATCTGGCAGTCACAGCAGACATCATTCATCGATTATGGATCTCTTCTTCCCCTGAGTGAGGACTCAGAATCATTCTCAGCTCAGATTTTTTATAGCAGCCCAGATAGACTTTCTGGAAGAGGTGGGATTTCAGGACCCTTTAAAATGGTGTGTGAATCACAGTGAGAAGTGGGGAAAGCGTGATCTAGGTGTGGAGTTTGGGGGATGTCTGGGGAGAATCCTGTGTTCAGTTTTGCACGCGGGCTGGAGGAGAAGCCTTACGGCTGTTCTCCTGTCTCAGCACCCTCATAACGGGTGCTGGGCAAGGCCAGAGGAAGGGGTGGATTAAAGCGGAGTGGGATGGGGGTGGGAGAAGGAGGAAGAGGAAGGCGACTGGGAGCAGAAAGGGCTGTCAGGTGGGGGGCGGGGCTTAGCTGGGGGAGGTGCCTGACAGGGGTTTCTGCCCCTTCATCTTAGGATGCCAGGAGCTGAGCCCGGGGCAGAGAGCCCAGGCCGACCTGCCAGGTTGTTGAGGTAACTTAAGCTCAGGGAAATTAATTACAGCACTTGCTTCTCACGCTATGTATCAGCCCCTCAGAGTGGCAGCTTCATCCATCTCCCCTGCTTTTGCCCCACTGTCTTGAGTGTATGTAGTGTGTGTGTATGGGTGGGGGCGGGCAGGGAGACAAGGCCAGGTACCACCTCCTGGCGTCACTCCCCTGCTCAAGAAGCCTAGTGGCTCCCCATCGCCCATGGCATGATGGGCAGACTTTTAAAGGCATAGGAGCTATTATTCGTGTAAAAGCCTAGGTGACTACAAAAGCTGATCAGGATGGCTGTGAACCCTCCTCCTGTTGGGCCTGAGACACTTCCATGGAGCCCCAGGGCTCCACAGAAAACAGTTTGAAAACCGCTGGGATAAAATCTACAGATGCCTTCGCCTGGCATTCTAAGCCATTTGCCCCCTGATGCCCATCCAGCCTCAGCTCTCCCTGTGACATGCCACTCAGTCCAAAGCTGCCTTTAACCCCTGGCCCCTTTGCCACCCTGTTCTCTCTACCTGAAAGGCCCCCGTCCCCCACCTAGGCCCCATCACACCCAGGCAGCCGTTGAATTTCCACCCATTCTTCAACACCCTACAGTCAAATCACTCCACCTTCTTCAAGCATTTCTTGTGTAGGTATCTGGCTTTTCTTCAAACACCCAGGGAGCTCTGCTCTTCTCCAAAGCCTTACAGCACTTCCTACCTTTTATTTATGTGGTTATTTATGTACTTGTCTGGTCTCACTGTTAGCCAGCAAATTCCTTAAGGGCAGAAACCATCTTCTCTATCTCTGTCTCCCTGGCAGTTCCCAGCAGGGTCTTGAGCAGAGAAAGGGCTGAATAAATATTTATTTGTTGAATATCTTTATTGAGTATTAGTTACAAGCCCTACTATTGTACTAGGCAGTCAGGCTGCATAGTGAAAGGCCCGCTCCCTGCCCTCAGCCAAGGCTTCTGTCTAAGAGAAAGCAAACTCTGTAAACCAACGGTGGCAGCACAGAGAAAAAAAGTACAGAATGATGCATGTGAGCAGCTCAGAAGTCAGGTCCTAACCCAGCACTGGGGGAAGGTCAAGGAAGTCTTCATGGAGGTGACACCTGGGAGAAGTCAAAGGACAAGTGACACCTACCAGGTGGAGTGTGAGGGGAACAGCACAGCAGGCAGAAGGAACAGCATGTGTGAAGGCACGGAAGGCAGGGAGAGCGTGGCTGGAGTTGCCCAGACCCAGATGTGTGGCCTGGGGAGTGGGAAGAGGTAGAGCAGGTAACACGGAGTACTGTGGGAAGAAGGAAACATTCAAGGGAACGCTGGACTGGGAAGCATCCCACAGGCAAGAGGAATGGGCTGCAATGGGGCAGGAGGGAGATGTGAGACCTGGGCAGGGCTTTTCTCCTCTCTGAATCTCAGTCTTCTCATCTGTAAAGTGGGTGGTTTGAACCAGAGTCTCGAAGACCTCTGTCCAGCAGTGAGTTAGAAATACCAACGGAGCAGCAGCTAGACAATCAATGTGATGCCAAGAGAAACCAGGTACAACAGGGCCTAGGCTTTGAGGGGTGGGCAGGGCAGGACAGGGCTGATCAAGGAGGGCTCCATGGGGGACATGGGGGGCACCTGTGAGCCAGGGTCTGTGTGAAGCACTCTGCATGGATCCCCATGTTTACTCTTCACGACACTTGTGTTCATTAGCCCCATTTTGTGGGTGAGGAAGTCGAGGCTCAAAGATTAAGCAACTTGAATCCAGGCTGTGATTTTGATCCTCTGAGTCTCTCCCCAATGGGCAGGCAGAGCTCATCTTCCAGGGGCTCCCATCCCCCACCCCCTGCCTGGGAAACTGGCCCAGGCCTCAGAGTTACCCCTGCACACACTCAGTTCTTCCTTTCAGGGCCCATCAGTACCCTGTGGGCAGAGAAAGGGATGGTTGGCCTCCTTCTTAGGGTGAACAACTGTGCCAGTTTGCCCTGAGGGACCCCCCCCCACCCCACCCCAAGGATCAGGAGTCATTTCCAAACCTCAAACTGCCACTATACCTCCAAGACCTCAAACAAATATCTGCCCGTCTCTAAGCCTCAGTTAAAATGGGCATCCGAAGAAGGCTCCTGTCTCTGGACTGCTGTCAAAACAGAGATGGTTCACATAAAACTCACTGTGGACCAGCAAGAAAATCTTACCTTCATGCCCACCTCCAGCGCTGATCTGGGAGCATAGTTTAGTTGATTGCCTAGTCAGTCCCCAGCTTCCAGGCTCCTTATAGATGAGCTCAGGAAACTCAGGAGGGCTGACGGGGCCTAACCCCAGCTGTGTGTCCTTAGGCAAGCCCCTTAGCCTCTCTGAGCTTTGGTTCCTTCATTGGCAAAAACAGGGATGCTAGGGCTTCCCTGGTGGCACAGTGGTTGAGAGTCCGCCTGCCGATGCAGGGGACATGGGTTCGTGCCCTGGTCCGGGAAGATCCCACATGCCACGGAGCGGCTAGGCCCGTGAGCCATGAGCTGAGCCTGCGCGTCTGGAGCCCGTGCTCCGCAACGGGAGAGGCCACAACAGTGAGAGGCCCGCGTACCCGCAAAAAAAAAAAAACATTAGAAACCCAACAAACTACAGCCTCCAGTAATACCATCCCTCACAGCTCCACTTGAAAGGAAAAAATGCAAATGATTTAAATACAAATTGATTGTTAGTGGATGTCAGCAAACATTTAGTTTAACCTCCCACCTTCCACATGGACAGCTGGTAAAATCACAGTGAATGTCCCACAGATAACTTGTCCTCTGCCAACATAAAGCGTCAGTGATGTTTACCACCTTGAATTAAGGAACACCAGGAGAGAGATCATATTTTAAATAGTTTTTCAATCACAAGAGGCTAACTTTTAAAAATCTTTTCTCTGCTTCACTTTCACATAAGAAATTCCATGAACCACTTAAATTCTGTAAACTTTTAGGAATTTTAAACATGTTTATAGATAAATATTACTTCACTTTCTTACATGTTTGCCTCCCAGGAGCACTTAATATGCTACGTTACAGAAAATAAAAGAATGACAACCTGTACTTAAAAAAAAAAAACAACACAGGGATGCTAGTTCCGGGGGTTTTTGTGAGGAAGGTGGGAAGGTGGGATCCAGCCCAGTGCCTGCACTCCATAAGCAGCCTCTAAATATGAGCTGGCCCACCCTATACCTCTGGGGCCCTGCTGTTTGCTGCAACCCTGACCCCTGACCTGGTGGCATAAGCTGAAAGAGTGATGTGGTTCCCCAGCTCCCCCCTACTCAAGGCCCAGCTCCAAACCCACCCCCACCCGTCGTTCTGTCTCTCACACACACACTTTCTTTTCCTGTTGTTTGCAGCTAATTGTTTATTAGGAGATGCAGGCGGCTGTGCCAGTGGGAAGGCTCAGCTTGCTCCGCTATAATTAGGATAATGCACATTAGTCATTTAGTGTAACTCAGAGAGCAGCCCCCTCCCCCGCGCTCCCCTCCCCCGCTGCTCCCCCTGTAGCTCGCTCAGCTCCCAGGCTGGGCTATACAGGTTTACAGGGGTTCCTGGGGGGCCTGGCCCCCCGCAGCCTCCCACTGGCCACGCACCAGGTTGGGGTTACCTCCTCTCTCTCTCTCTCCCCACCCCGACTCTTCCCTCCTGTTGCCTTTCCCTCTGTACCTCTCAGTCCCCACCCCCATCCTTGCCTATTTCTGCTCTTTCTCTCTCCCTCCCCAAGGCCTCCCTGGCAGCCTGACCAGCGGTCTGGTTAGGTAGGTCAGCCGAGTAGGTCAAGCCCGGGTTTCCAGGTCCTTGGGGGAGGGGCCAGTTCTCCTATACAGGGTGACCTCCCTCAGACCCGCTCCGTTGGAGGGTGCCCGCCCCCCCGCTGCTGTCCACCCCTCTTCCCTGCCCGAGGTCCCTGGCTCTTGTTTGCCTGAGGACTGGACTGGCAGAGGCAGGCCTTTGTCTCAAAAAGGCCCTTCCCCAAAAGACCACATCAGGTGGCTTCGCACCAGGCCCCATGAGAGGCGAGTGTGGGGGGTGAAGGTGGGGTCCAAGAGGGCTGTGGGAGCAGAGGGCCATCTGTCCACCAGGGACAAGGAGCTGCCTTCTGTCCCTGGTCCCATAGCCACCGGCAGACCTGGCAGCAGATGAACCAGACCCTCTCCCTCCCGCGCTGAGCCCCACCAAGACTTCTGCATAACAGAAGGGACCCCACTTCTGGCCCATTAGGCTGGGGGACTGAGGTCTGGGGCCAAGGGTGTGCCCTGGCCTTGCCCGTTGTTGCTGGGGGCAGGGGTGAGGATAAGGCCCCTCCAGATTTTCAGAAATAAATTATAAAAGAGATGTTCCTGGGGTGAGGGATGCTTGCCTGGAAATACAAGGCCTCCTTGTCTTCAGGAGCTTGTTTGAGCCTCTGGTCCTGATCCTGAGATCACAAATGCAGATGGACTAACAGACACATGCTCACAACTTACAAGGGCAGGGTCGCTGTGCACTTGGAAGGGGCAGAGCTTCTGTCCCCGGAGCTGATGCCCCTCCTCTCCTGCCCCCGCACCGCTCCCGCCCCCGCCAGGAGCCCTACCTCTGAGCTCAGGCTCCTCCAGCCCAGGGACACCATCTGAGTTGTCCATCTCAAGGTCCTCGCCCCCAAGAGGTCTATATCGCCGCCTCCCGGGTTACCCTTTCTCACCCTCTCTCTGTTACGGGGCCCGAGGCTCTGCACCCCAGTGTCACATGTAGCTTACAGGATCCCAGGAGAGCAGAAGCTGGAGGAGGAGGGAGTGATCCCCGGCCCAAACAGTCTCTCAGGACCAGGAGACCTTTCCTCGGGCTCCCCTCGGGATTGCTTCCGTCTGGCAGCGAGGCTCCGGAACGGTAAGAAGGTGCCCCTGGGACGACCAGGGAAATGAGAGCCCTGTTCCCGTGGGCTGTGATCTACCTTGCTGGGTACCCAGCAGGCCTTCCCCCAACCCCCACCCCCCGGGGGCCTCAGGTGCCCTCCAGGTGCTCTGGAGCAAGACTAGATGATCATTTCCAGCACATAGGGGCTGTCCCAGCAGTAACTTCTCGGGGACCCGCGGCTGCCTGATCTTCCAGTGCCCTGGTCCTCCTTTGAACCCCGGGAAGCATCCCTAGCTCCCAAATCAGCTGAGTTCGGTTCCTTCTTGCATCCGCCAGTATCTGCTCCTTCCCTCCTCTCTTCCTCCACCTACATCTCTCTGATTTCCTCCTTTGTTCTCCAAGACAAGAGGAGACAAGAGGGGGGGGCGGCATAGCTGAGCGGTAGCATCCGGTCCGGTGGAGGGAAGGATTTTAGGCTGAGGAAGCAAAAGGAACGGCCAGGAGAGCCCTGACTCAGGAGATTGTGTGGGGATCTGTTTCATGATGGTGGTAATCACACCCAAACAACAGCTGACCTTTAAAGAGGGCTACGGGTGTCAGGCATGATTGAAGTGCCTGCAGGTAATCTTATAACATGAGCATTTCATTCTTAAAGCAACCTTCTCAAAGAGGGGCCACTATCACCTCATTTTACAGTTTAGGAAACCCAGTAGAAAGATGCTAAGTCACTTGCCTAAGGTCACACAGCTACGGGAGCCTTCCAGACCCTCAGTTTCTTTATCGGTAAAATGTGGGAGTAGGGACCCTGCCATCCCTTTAGCTAAGACATGGGGAGTTCCCAGGCTGGCAGTGAGCAGGCAGGAGGGAATTTAGGGCCAAGTGGGGGAAGGGGACCCCTCCGCTGGCCCCTCCCCCAGCTTACTTATTCCAATGTTGTGCTCCAGCCGGGTGGGGCATGGGGACAGTATGGGGAAGCTGGCTCCCGAGGATTTACAGCCCCCTAGGAGACAGCAGGAGCCACTGGGGGCTGTGGATGGCTGGAGCCTTCAGTGGCCAGCCCTGACCCTGCCCCCACGCTGCAGGGAGTTCTCACGTATTCACTGGCTGGATGTCCTCCCCTGCAGTTCCTGCTGCCCGCAGCCCAGCCCAGGCTTCAGGCACACAGCGGCCCTCAGTGTTGGGGACACAGGGGCCAGAGGACCGGGTCGATGGGTGACATGCAGCCCTGCCCGGAGCTGCTTTGGGAAGGGGCAGAGCCAGGTGGAGGAGGGAGATGCAGTGGCGCTCAGGGAGGGGGTGGATGTCAGAGAGTCACCCACTCCTCGGCTGGACTCCTCCTCCAAGGGGTGGATTACCGCAGTCCCGCCTTGGGTGGGAACACGCCGGTATGGACCAGCCTATACGGCATCTCTGTCAGCTTGGAAAAAGACAGAAGCAGCCCCACCCTAGGTGCCAGGCTTGGTGAGCAGATCTGGGGCTGGGTTTTAGCATTTTTGTGCAAGATCCAAACTGCTCAACAGTACGTAGAGGCCCTGTCCTAGTGGGGTGGGGGGAGGGCCATGTTTGGGACCACTTGGCCCAGCTGTCACCTCCCCTTTATCCAGTCGCCCCTGCCTGCTTCAGAACCCACCAGGCTTCCCTGCACACATGGCCCCTGCCCAGCCCTAAGTCATGGCAGGCTGAGCAGGGACCAGCCTCTTCTCCTAGATGAGGAAACCGAGGCCCAGAGAGAGGAGGAAACTGCTCAAGGTCACATAGAGCTTCCTGGTCAGGGTTCTTCACAGCCCCCAACAGCTAGCCCTCCTTCCAGCCTCAGCGCTGCTTTCGAGGTCCCTGGGACATTCTGCTTCATGTGCCTGTCACCTCTGCACTTGTCCTATTTAACTTAACAGACTTTGACAGGGGACCTACCATGAGCTAAATAATGCACCAAGTGCTGGAGAAAAGCAGGTCAGCGCTTCCCTCCTCTCAGAACTAAATAACCAATAAGTGATGAATGGAATGAATGAATGAACCCTGATCACTGACTCTGTTCCAAGAACTACACCAAGCAATTTGCTCATTTAGTCATGACAGCTCTATGAAATAGATTCGATTATTCTCATTTTACAAGTGTGGAAGTAGATAGGGTTATGTAACTGGCCCAAGGTCACACAGCTAAGAAGTGTCAGATCCGAGATTTGTATATGAATTTGTGTGGCTCCCAAACCACACAGGTTCTTTCTTCCTTTCTTTCTTTTTTTTAAATTTCCTTTTTTTAAAAAAATTCTTGGGATAGCTTCAAACACTTTGCTTCATTTTTAATGACATTTATTGTTTTCTTTCTAATTTTACAAGCAATACATGTTCTTTCCAGACAACTAGAAATACATAAAAGCATAAAGTAAAACATAACAATCACGCATAATCCTCAGCCCCCCAGAGATAACCACCAATAGCATTTTGATGTATTTCCTCCCAGTGTCTACATAAAAACTGATATCATGCCATATAGCCGGTTTCTCACCATCCTTTGTTTAGTTCAAACTATTTTGGGAGCATTTTCCAACCTGAGTAAAAAATTTTTGGAAACCTGCATGCTTAGCCATTTGCTTTTATTTAACCATACCCTGCCTTTGGACATTTAGGTTGTTTCTAATTTTTTACTAATAAACAGAACATTGTGGTGAATATCTTTCCACATAAATCTTTGAGCCGATTTCTGCTTATTAGATTCCCAAAGGCAGAGTTACTGCGGCAAGGAGCATGAACGGTTTCAAGGCCTTTAAAACATATTTTGAAATTGCTTTCTAGAAAGCTTGCCCAGTTTACCCTCCGACGGTAGGTTATGTGATCGACCCATACCTTAAAACCCTTACTAACACTGGGTATCACTAATTGAAAAAATAAAACCTTTCTCAAGACATAGTGTTTTTCTACTTCAGCACCCCGCTCTGGAGTAACTGGTATATTGGTTGCTAATCCCCCATTTTGCTGATGGGGAAATAGGGCCTTGGGGTGCAGAAATGACATGGTTGCTCTGGGTCAGATTCACCCATTAGCCAAGGAAGAGCAGTGCTGGAACGCAAGCCTCCCTCCTACCGGTGAGAGCCCTATTCTAGCTCTTCAGGGTACTCAGTGGAGAGTTTCCTCCACTGCCACTGTCCTGGGCCAGGGGAGTGTACCCCCTAGGTCACACCCCTCCTGTGGGCCTGGAGGTCTGAGTTGGGAGGGGTCACTGTGCATAGCCCATCCCTGGCTTCTTGATCCTGGACCGCATGGCCCCTAGTGCTGTCAAACCCAAGTCCATGTGCCCGATGCCAAGTGAGGCCAAACAAACTGAAACGTTGGAGTTTGGAGCAGAAAAGGTTTACTGCAAGGTCCAAGCAAAGAGAACGGGTGGCTTGTACTCAAAAGACCTGAACTCCCCAATGGCTTTCAGGTGAGGGTTTTTTAAGATGGTGCTAGGGGAGAGGGTCAGAGGATGCGTGATCAGCTTGTGGACCTTCTTCTGATTGGTTGGTGGTGAGGTAACAGGGTGATGTTTCCAGAATCGCAACCTTCTGGTTCCAGCCATTCTGAGGTCTACACACTTGTGGTCAGCATGTAGTCACCATCCTCCACCTGGGTGGGGCTCTTAGTTTCAGTAGAACAACTCAGAGGTACGCATCAGATTGTTGTTTACATCCCTGCAGGAGGAGTTAGGAGCCCTGTGACTCTATTGTCCAAATCACTAACTGCTTGTGCCTGCTCTGTGAAACTCTGGGAAGGCCTAGGAGACCGAAGCCTTTTTCCTACAGACAAGAAATGGGGGACAGGGAAAGGCTTTTGTACCCCGGAGGGCCCTCCAGGGTCCTGCTCGATTTCACTAGGATCCTCACCACCTGCATCAACCCTGGCTCTCACCTCCTCCTGCCCGTTCATTCATCCCTTTGTAGAATTGGCACCAGTGCATGCCCAGCACTGTCTGGGCCCTGGATGCTTCATCTTGCACCATCAGCATCACCACGTTATGCTATGCAGGTCATGACCGCTTCAGCATCTCCCAGCCCGTCCTGCTTAGCACTGTGTGGTCCAAACTCCTATGATAATATCAACGCCTGGGATCCTTAATAAACACAGATTACCAGGTCTCTCCCCTGGACATTGTGATTGTGTCTGCCTGGATCCAGCCCGAGAATCTGTTTGCTATTGCTGTTTTGTTTTCTCTGGCTGATTCTTAGATTCAGGCAAGTTCAGGAGTAAGAGTAGAAGGATCCCCAAGCACCAGACCTGAGGTGTGGCTCTTACACACACACACACACACACACACACACACACACACACACACACGTGAGCAGGCCAATCCCTCTCCCAGCACAGCCCCATGTCCTCTGGCCCTGCTGGCAGGCCCTGCTGTGCCCCTCAGCCTCAAACTCACCAAAGCTGATGACAATCTTTTATTTTTTCTGATTTACAAGCGATTAGTTTTAATTTGGGGACAATTAGAGATAGAAGCAGGAGGCATCTGATCTTGATTAGAAGCAGGGAGATGGCCAGAAGCGCCCCCTCCCCCAGCCTGCCTGGCCCTAGCCTCCACGCAGATTCATTTATCTATTCTATAGGTTGGGGAGAGGGGCTGGCCTCTGTGCCTGGGGAGAAGGTGTGAAGCTTATCTGGGGCTGGGCAAAGGCCCCTGCTGCACTCTCAGACACCTAGGGCCAGCCTGAGATGAAAAAGGAGGGCCTCTATCCAGCCAATGGCCCTGAGCAGGTGCCCCCAGCCTTATAAGAGGGTAGAATTGACATCTGTTAAGCACCGACCATGTGCCACGCCGGGCACTATGCAAAGCTGGTCCAGACCCAGTGTCTGCCCAGATCCCAATCCAGCTGGAAAAACAAAAGCATAAACAAGTACCTGCCTTCTGGTGTTGGACTGGAGGTGGCTTGAGAGACGAAGGGACCCATGGACCAGCATCCTGCCCGCCAGGAAAAATTCACAGAAGTGGCTGAGATAGATCATTGATTACTTGCATCTCACACTTATACCAGGGCCAAGCTCCTGATCAGCCAGAGCCAGAGCTAGACAGAACAAAGCAGTGGTGGCAGTGGAGGTATCCGGGAAGGCTTCAGGGAGGAGGTGATGCTTAAGCTGGGCATGGAAGAATGAGGGGACCCCCACACCCACCTCCTGGGCAAATGTTCTCTTGGGTGCTGGTGGGTCCAGTGCCCTTCTTTAGCTCCAGTGAAGCCTCTCTTCATGCCTTAGCCTCGTTCTGGAACAAGAAGGGAAGGATGGCTGCTGGCTCTCAGCTGAGCATAGTCTTGAAGTGGCCCCAGGATGGTGCTCCCAAGGGTCCCTGAGGTTCAGGGCCCAGGGGAGCTGGTGGGAGAGGAGATGGGTGGAGGTGGGAGAGATGGGGGTTCAGACCTCTTACAACCACAGACACCTCATCCTTAGTTACCAAGCTGTTAAGAGCTGAATGTGCCCTCCAGGGCTGAGGGAGAAAGGAGCTGGCTCAGCTCAGCTAGGAAGGGTCACATGCCAGGCACAGTCAGGGGAGGTGCTGGGAACGCCTCAGCCTCCATCATTACCCCTGTCTGCAAAAGCTGCCTGATCCCAGCCTGTCTTCCTCCTCCACCCCGATACGGTATCTCCACATCTTACTGGGGAAACTGAGGCTGTGAGGGACAGAAATAGCTCATCCCCATCTATTATTAACCTGCTCGGGCTGCCATAACAAAGTCCCAGAGACTTTTACAAAAACAGCAGAAATGTCTTTTCTCACATTTCTGGAGGCTGGGAGTCTGAGATCAAGGTGACAGCAGGGTGGGTTCCTTCTGAGGCTTCTCTCCTTGGCTTGTAGACGGCCGCCTTCTCCCTGTGTCTTCACATGGTCTTCCCTCTTGTGTGTGTCTGTGCCCCAATCTCCTCATTTAAGGACACCAGTCATATTGGATTAGGACCCACCCGTATGACCTCATTTTAACTTAATTACCTCTTTAAAGACCCCCATCTCCAAACACAGTCACATTAGGAGGTGCTGGGGGTTAGGACTTCGACGTATGAATTTGGAAGGGGGGCATGTAATGCTGACCATGAGACATGATGAGACAGGGAGAGCCCCTTCCCTAGGGAGACAGAAACAGGGAAGCCAGACCCAAATGATTCCTTAGGCCCAAGGCCACCTAGACGGAGGGAGAATCCGACTGCTGCTCCCAGGAGAGGGGAGGCTGCTGACAGGAAGGCAGTACTAAGTCTGGTCCACAGGGCGAGCTGGGCTGAAACAGAAGTCAGCAGGTGGATCCTGGGGTCCGGGGAGCCGAGTGGGGCAGGTGAGAGGCCCAGGGGCAGCCGGGGTTCAGAACTACCTGTCACGGGCTTCCTGGTGGGGGGCCTGATGAGCAGGTGTGTGCCAGGCTGTGTGTGAGCATGAGTGTGTGAGTGTGTGTGCGTGCACGCTCCCCCCTCAGACTGCAGGGAGTTGTGTTGGGTGTTTCCAAAGTGGGGCGGGTCCAGGCCAGCAAGTCCACCCGAGCAGCACCCCTGGAGCACTCCTCCTTCACCTCTGGAACTGGCCGAGCTCGGCTCTGGGTTGACCCTTCCTTACCCCATCCATCTTCCTTCAGGGAACCTTCTAGCAGCTTTTCCTTCCCAAGCCCATTCCACGCTCCGTGATGCCCGGAGCTGAGAGCTCTTTGTGAGATGCCGGCCAGCGTGCAGCTCAGCACACGCACGTGTGCACACACATTCACACATCGTGTCTCCAAAAACTTGATCTGCTGGCAACTCCCGCAGTCTCCCCTTCCTCCCGGCAGCCCCACCACACCAGACGGCTTCCAGGGCCTCCCCTACCTCCCTGGGAAAACTGGGGCCCAGAGACATCAAGCAACTTCCTTTAGGCTCCAGAGTAATTGAGCCATAGAGCTGAGATTAGTGCTGGGGTCTCAGGAACACCCCCGCCCCTACTCAGCCCACAGAGGGGTCTCAGGGCCCCAGAGGATAGAATGATTCATGGGTGGTGATGGGGGGGCGGTGCTGTGTGTCATGATGACCCCGGTACAAAATGGTAGTACCCTAATACCATCTTTTCTGGCTCCCTTTTCTAAATGCTAGTTGCCTTCTTAATATAAGTTGCTTCCTGTTTCAGAAACTCAGTCTCCTTATCTGCAAGGTTGCTGAGAGAGATCAAGAACCCCCAGCCCAGCAACCCTGCCCTGACTGGCCATCCAGTCTCCTCTGGGATGCCCCATGGAGGGCGCTTTCATTAGCCCATGGCATCCCAGTCAGTGCTGGGCAGCTCATTCAGAGAATTGCATTCATTCAACAAAAATCTGAGGGCGGAGGGGTGCACGCAAGCACGTTTCTCCAGACCCTTTCTCCGCACCCCTCTGAGTCTGCTGCCTATCTGGTGGCCCTGCCCCACTGTGCCTCCAAGGGGTCCAGATGGCTGGCCCTGCCTGAGGTTGGGACGGTGAGAGGGCCAAAGGGGACTAAGTGCCTTAGTCTTAGCAGCCTCCGGGGTCTCCTGGGGATGGTAAACAAGACAGGGCCGGTGGTTCTGACATCCACATCCCTACCCTGTCCACCCGGCCTGAGCGCTCACAGCTCAGTGACAACTGGTGCCCTTCTCCAACCCCAGCAGGACAAGCACAGTGGCCTCTCCCCATCTCAGCTCAGTACCTGCAGGTCATGGACATCCCACCACCTGTAGCAGTGCCCCCTCCTCCCCTTGGTCTTTCAGCTACTCAACATCCCTGTGAGGTGGCTGATGTCACCTCCTCAATTTTAGAGATGGAAACCGAGGCTCAAAATGGGAAGCAAGTTGCCTCGTGAGTGTGGCAGGGAGAAGGCTTAAACTTGAGTCCTGAAGCCTCCGTTTGCCTGCTTCCTGCTGCTTAGAAAGCAGTTGGTTGGCTGCTGTGCCCTGACCCAGGTCATTACCCCAGATCCCACATGTGTGCCTGAGCCAGCTTCGCCCCAGGCAGCAGGGACACCTTCTCAGAAAGTCCAGTGGTAACCGTGGGGCAGGGATTCCATGCAGCAGCAGGGAAGGCTCCCATCTCTCCAAACGCCTTCCTATTCTCATCTGGGACCAGGCTGCGCATCTCTACCCCATCATCGGCAGCTGGCTTACCTTGCAGGGCTGCAGGACGTCTAGTGGAGAAGGGTGGCCTGAGAACAGAGTTCTTCTGGGAACAGAGGGAGCAGTCTGATGGTTAAAG
Organism: Lipotes vexillifer; assembly: GCF_000442215.2. NCBI lineage: Eukaryota > Metazoa > Chordata > Mammalia > Artiodactyla > Lipotidae > Lipotes > Lipotes vexillifer. The sequence continues at coordinate 196,697 of NW_006771270.1, forward strand.
CATGGGCTGCCTAGAGGACCAGGGACCAGCTGGTCCTAAGGACTGCTCAAGCAGGGCCCTAAGGAGTCACACAGACCAGATGCCACTCCTCTTAGGACACTTGACCCAGGGCCTTTGTTGTGGCCCAAGCCAATTGCCTCATTTGTTAAATGAGAAAATTAAACCACAAATTAAAAAACATCAGACATAGACACCAAAGCCTCAAGGGCAGGGAATTTTTAGTTCATCGCATTTATGAGGAATTGGGTGTGAACATTTGTGGAACCATCAAGGTTTCATTGATGGTGGTAACATGATAATATGCATAAGCGGCAAGTAACCACCATAGCACTGATTAGGAGTCTCCTTGGGACGGAGGTCTCTGCGAATCACTCAGTGCAGATCAACAGTGATTTGTTAAAGACTTGTTCAGTGCAAGGCCTCGTAGATAACTCTCACACAAGGCAGGATGAGAGGTTCCCTCAGAGAAGGGCAAAGCTCTGAGGAAATTCCCAGGAGTAGAGGTCATATCTTGGAGGGCTTCATGGAGGAGGTGGCATTTGAGCAGGGCCTTAGAGGAAGATTCGGATTTGGATGTGTGCAGATAGGATAGGAGAGAATCCAATGTAGAGGGCACAGCATGAGCATAGGAGGGGCGGTAAGGCAGCATCAGCCAGCACTAAAGCCAGAAGTTGTCCAGTTATGCTGGCAGCAGGAGCCTGGGAAGAGGAATACTGAGGAAAGGGGAGCCTGGAGCTCATTGTAGAGGGCCCTGAATGCCACGCTCAGGCACAAGGTGAGTTCTGTAAGCAGAAGGGACAGTCTTTAATAATACACTTTTGCATTGTGTTACATAAATTATAGAGCGATTTCTTGATTCTCGAAAACAAATGACGACACAACATCAAAGGTGAGAAACATGGCTCAGGGGTCCACTGGAGTCTCTAAGAGCATGTCCCTGCCCCCTGAAGGGAGGCTGGCTGCAGGCACACATGTGGGATCTGGGGTAATGACCTGGGCCAGGGCACAGCAACCAACCCAACTGCTTTCTAAGCAGCAGATCCAGAACTGGTTCTCAAACCTCAGACCTCCCCATCTTGGTCCTTCCTGTTCCTTAACAGTGACCAACAGGTGTTGAGCTGGGAGTAAGGAGCCAACAAGGTCCCATCTGTGTCTGGGAGAAACAAATCCCTCTGGCTGCTATAGGGGGGAAGGGTATGCCAGGGAAGGGAAGAGCTGGGGAGAGGTGAGACCCACTTAGACAACATTATGTTGTCATAGCAACAGGAATGAAGCCAAAGCTGGAGCAGGGGCCTGGGGGTGGAGGTCAGGGAAAGCCGGGGACAGACCAGAGAGCCAAGAGGTAGAATTGCTACAGCTTGGCGGGATCCTGTGAGGATGGGGTGAGTGGCCAAGAGAAGGAAGAAGTCAAGCCCGAGACCCCAAGGCCCACGTTTGGGTTTGGGGGACGAGGATCAACTTCCCAGTGTGTATTTGTGGGGTGGTACATATAGGGGGTAGGGGGCGATGTGGGATCCCTGGGGACCCTGCACCATCTGAGGCAGCTGGAGCAGTAAAGGAGTAGAGGCTTGGGTTTGAAAGCCAGGTGGCCTCAGGTTCAACTCCAGCTGCTGGCCCCTTTCACTCATGTGACTTGGGTAAGTTATTTAAGCATCCGGCACCTTCATTTGTAAGAGGTAAGAATAGGCTCTCCAAAAAGAGAAGTTACTGATAGAAAACGGGGTGAATCAATGGAGATCATAATAATACCTGGTTCAAAGGCTTGATGAGGATCAAATAAGCCACTGCGTGTCATAATAATGCATGAATAATAGTTTAATTTTAATAAACAATGTTAAATCGTTAAATACGTACTGTACTGTACCATTAATAATGGTAAGAGTGAAAACTTACCGCCTCGGCATCACACTTGCTCTTAGCCCTCCTCGCACATGACTTCGGTAAGTCCCCACAATAGCTCTTTGAGACAGAAACAATTTTTAGACTCATTTTACAAACGAAGATGCCAGAGGATAAAACCTCTTTAAACCTTCACAACGCTTTGTACCGGCATTAGCTTTACCCCTGCATCGCAGATAAAGAAATGAATCAGCAGCAAGAGGGCAATTAACGCACCAGCAAAGGTGGAGCCCGGCTTGGAGCCTTGAGGATGGAGAGCCGGGCTGAGCTCCGCTCGGCTGGGAGTGGATGGCCCTCTGTAAGGGTGGGAGGCTGGGGTGCCCTGGAGTCTCAGCACGGCCTCTCCTGACCACTCTGGGGTCTTTCTTCTGTCTGTCCCCAGCCTCTGGCCGCTCCCACCCGGCCAGCCCCAGTCCTCCGGGGCTGCAGGCCAGCCCGGTGCTGCCGGTCAGCTACCGCCTGTCACACACGCGGCTGGCCTTCTTCCTGCGGGAGGCGCGGCGCACGCCTCCCGCGATCACCAACGGCTCCCTACAGCGCTCCGAGCCCTTCGTGGTGTTCCAGACCAAGGAGCTGCCCGTCCTCAATGTCTCCCTGGGACCCTTCAGCACCAGCCAGGTGGTGGCCCGGGAGCTCCTGCAGCCGTCCAGCACCCTGGACATCCCCGAGCGCCTGACGGTCAGCTGGAAGGTGCGAGCCTTCATCGTCCACCCCCGCGTGCCTGCCTCGCAGCCAGTGGCCCAGGTGCTGTTCTACGTGGCCGGCCGGGACTGGGATGACTTCGGTGTCACCGAGCGGCTGCCCTGCGTCCGCCTGCACGCCTTCCGGGATGCCCGGGAGGTCAAGAGCTCCTGCCGCCTCAGCGGGGGTCTGGCCACCTGTCTCGTGCGCGCCGAGCTGCCCCTGGCTTGGTTCGGGCCCCCCGCCCCGGCCGCACCATCCACTGCTCGCCGCAAGTCTCCAGATGGGCTGGAGCCCGAGGCCACAGGGGAGAGTCAGCAAGCCGAGCTCTACTACACTCTCCACGCCCCGGATGCGTCCGGAGGCTGTGGAGGAACACGGCGGGGTGCCGGGCCCGGAGGCGGGGCCCGGGCCGAGAGCCCGACCCAGCATCCCCTGCTGCGCATCGGGAGCATCAGCCTGTTCCGTCCGCCCCCCAGAAGGACCCTGCAGGAGCACAGGCTGGACAGCAACCTGATGATCCGCCTGCCTGACCGGCCCCTCAAGCCCGGGGAACTGCTCAGCATCCTCCTCTACCTGGCCCCCAACTCCTCCTCTCCCTCCAGCCCCAGCCTGGAGCACTTCACTCTCAGGTAGGGGGTATGGGCGGGGGTCTGGCTTCCCTTCCAAGGTCAGATGCACACCTGACCCCTTGTAGAGGGCTCGCCCAGACCTGCCCATCCAGCATCCTAATCCCAGTTCTTCCAGTTATCACTTGAGCAACTTCAGGAAGACAGCTCACTTACCTGAGCCTCGGTGTTCTCATCCTCCTGATGGCCACAAAAAATGTCTGCCCTGTCCTCCCTACCTCACAGAAGTGGTGTCATGGTGAAGAGGAAACATCCATTTCCACAAGCATGATATCCAGAATGGTAGAATCGGGGCTGGAAGGGCCCTTAGACATTAGTGGGTGCAACTCTTCTATTTTACAGATGAGTAGACTGAGGCCTAAGAGGAGAAATGGAGATCAGAGAGCAGCCCCTTGCCTGGGAGCCAAAAGATGAACAGGAGAGTGTCCATGTGTCAGGACATTTGTCTAATCCTGGAGTGGGGAGAAATATTTTCAGGAGTCCTAGCTCTTTCTTTGTGAAGGATACAGTTCACAAATTCAGAAATGCCTTCAGCCATAGCACATCCCCACAAAATATAATGATGTCTCACAGTAGGAATCCATGGTTTGAGCCATGTTGGGTGATTCTGAGGATATAAGAAAGGCCCCACCAAAATGCTCACCACCAACCCAAGCACTATACATGGGACCTGAAACAGCACCATTAACCTCCAGCTTCTTTAAGTATTGCCTTCTGTCCTGAATGTACTACCTTAAAGTTCAAGTATTCCTGGAGAGAGTCATACCTAATTCAGTGATTAATACCTGAATGTGAATATGAGTTAAATCAGTCATCAGAGATCTTGGGCTGCATTAATAGGAGTAAAGTATGTAGAATTAGGGAGGTGATAATCATTCTGCTTTAGTTAGTGTTAATTAGAGCTGAAGTGTTGTATTTAGTATAAGACACTACACCTTATGTATTCAGAGGAAGGTGACTAGGATATGGGTGACTTGAAGCTATGGCAAAAGAGCAACAGTCAGAGGAACTGAAGATTTTAGGCCTGGAGAAAAGACTCAGAGGACACCTGCTCACCTCCCCAGATGTCTGTTCAGGTGGAAGAGAGTTGTCCTCCCTTCCCCCAACAGAACCCACGGCTGTTCTATTTCAGCCACATACAGGGAAGAAGTTTCTCCTTTTAGGGACTTTCTAAAGATGCAATGGGGTGTGTGCAGAAGTAGTGAGTCCCCTGTCACTAAGGTATGCAAGTAGAGGTTAGGTAAGGACCTGGCAGAGATATAATAGAAGGGACTACAGCTTCCACTAGGGCCAGAGGTTGAAGCTACATGATACCAGATCCCCCAAATTAGTTTCAGGCTTTGAGTCTAGAACTCAGGGTAACTTACGCACCTGCTCGCCCTTCTCCCAGCCCCACCCTAAGGATGGTAGGCAGGTGGGCAGCCCTTGGACCCCCAAGCTGACCCTCTCCCTCTTCTTCTTCCTGCTTTGTCCCAGGGTGAAGGCCAAGAAGGGTGTGACCCTTCTAGGAACCAAGTCACGGAGTGGCCAGTGGCACGTGACCTCGGAGCTGCTGACTGGGGCAAAGCATTCAACAGCCACCGTGGATGTGTCCTGGGCCCAGGGCACACCACTGCCCCTCTGGTGAGCCAAGGTGGCTCGTCTTCCCACCTCTTTGCAGGACAGCACCAGGGAGGGGTGGGGGAATCCTTGACGGAGGAGGCCAGGCCGGTGGAAGGGCCGGGGCGTACTTTCTGGGGACCCTGGAGGCCAGGCTGGGGAAGGCTCAGAGGGCCCCGGGGAAAGGCCACTGAGGAGGGCTAGGGTCCTCAGCGAGGGTTTCGTAGCTCCTGAGCTGCTCCCAGCCCTTCCTTCTGGGCTCTCCTTCCTTCCCCCACCGCGCAGGGAGGACCAGGGGCCCCTGGAGATCCTGCAGCTGGACTTTGAGATGGAGAACTTCACCAGCCAGTCAGTCAAGCGGAGGATAATGTGGCACATCGACTACCGCGGCCACGGTGCCCTGCCTGACCTGGAGCGGGCTGTCACCGAGCTGACGGGCATCCAGCGGGACGTGCAGGCCATCCTGCCCCTGGCCATGGTGAGTGCACTCACGGGAGGCAGGTGAGCTCTGCGCCTGGTACTGGAGTGGGCCAGCGGCTGCTGAGGGGCACGGAGGTGGGAGAAGTCCCCATGGAGGGGCCACTTGGTGGGGGGCTTCCTGGATGAGGTGACCATGCAGTGGAGCTTTGAAGGTCCCATGGAGGAGGGGATCATACAGTAGTCAGAGAAGATGAGGAAGGTGCTTTAGGCAGGGGATCTCCTGGGCAAAGGTGTGGTGATGGGAATGGGGATAGTTTGTTCAAAGGAGCTATGGGTTTAGGAAGAGTGCCGGGAATGATTGTCTGGTGCTCAGGGGCACGTGGAATAGCCAGGCAAATGTGCTGGACGTTACTCTGAGTCCGGAGGAGCATGGAGGATGTTGAGAGGAGATGGTGGAGGATTGGGGAAGCATTGTTTTCTGGCAGCAGAGTGGGGTAGATCCTGAAGGCTACCACGGGAGTCCAAGTGAGCAGAGCGTCTGAGAAGGCACGCGAGACCGGGTAGATGCATCTGTCTGCCCACGTCCCCAAGGGAAGGATACGCATCTGAGGAGTGGGGACAGCTGGGAGCTGCCGGGGCTTGGCTGGTGGTACTGGGAGAGCAGGGGACCTCAAGCAGCTCAGCAGAGCCCCGCCCTCCTCTCTTCCCTGCAGGACACAGAGATCATCAACACAGCCATCCTGACCGGCCGGACGGTGGCCATCCCTGTCAAGGTCATTGCCGTCGAGGTGACCGGCCTTGTCCTAGATGTCTCTGCCCTGGTGGAATGCGAATCTGACAATGAGGACATCATCAAGGTGAGCTTCCTGGAGGTGGGGGAGCCTGGGAAGAAGGCCTCGGGCCTTCCGGGGGAGTGGGACCCCAAACCAGAGGGGAATTCACATCCCAGGCAGGTCCCCTGGGTAGGCAAGAGGAGGGGAAATGGCAGGGGGTGAGGGGAAGAGCATCCCATGTCCAGCCTGAGCAAGGGGAGGTCCTGGAGGGCTTCCTACAGGAATGTGGAAGAGACCTTTTGGCAGGCTGAAAGGAGAAAGCAGCACTGACAACTTGAATTCAATCCCCAAGTCATTACTGAGCCCTTGCTGTGCGGCAGACACCAGGTAAAGCAATGGGGGGGGTCCTGGGGGGTCTCAGAGGCACGCCCTGAACCTGGGCGCTGGTGGCCAGGTGGAGGAGATCCAGCCCAGGGAGGAAGCCTCCAGAAGCTCGCGAGCTAGGCCGGGAGTGAAGGTTGTGTGAAGGACCCACTCCAGGAACACCCACCCCAGCCCTCCACCTCCCAAAGGCCTCGCCCTGAGCTCCTCCCCAGAGGCCCCCTCCGGGCAGAGGGTCCTCCACAGCCCAGCAAACAGGACGTTGATCTGACTTGATTGGCCCAGTTTGCTACCTCCCCAAGAGGGCCTCCAGATTTCCTCTGGCTTTGGACAGCGGTCAGAGGTGAGATGCGGGGAGGAGGCAGTGGGGCGGGCAGTGATGCAGGAGGGCATCCAACCCTGGTCCCTGTGGGATTGGTGAGCTGTTTGCCATGCCAGCCTCCAGCTGGTGCCAAAATCAAATGATTGGGCGACAGAATCTGTTTCCTGTTTCTGTAAATCCTTCAGCAGGGGGAGTGGGGCGCGGGTGCCCTCTCCTCTCGCGCTCTCTCTCTCTCCTCTCTCTCTCTCTCTCTCTCTCTCTCTCTCTCGCTCTCTCGCGCTCTCTCGCGCTCTCTCTCTCTCTCTCTCTCTCTCGCTCTCTCTCTCTATCTCTCTCTCTCGCTCTCTCTCGCTCTCTCTCGCTCTCTCTCTCGCTCTCTCTCGCTCTCTGTCTCTCTCTCTCTCTCTCTCTCTCTCTCTCTCTCTCTCTGCTCTGCCCTGGATCCCTCCTGGTCTCTGGAGCCCTAGGCTCACCTCCTCCATCCCCCACATCCAGGAAGAATGTCCTCTGAGTGAGCCAGAGCAGACGGCTTGGTACCACACACCCATGGCCTCCTGAGGGCTGGAAGCCTTGTCAGGCCCATGGGGCTTGCCACTGCTGGCAGGCTGGGATGGGGAGAAATGGGCCTGCTCCCAAGAGTCCTCACCCAGCACCTTCCTCTACCACCCAGACTCCCACACCCCCGCCCCAGAGCAGACCAGAACAGTCACCGTGACTTAGATACCAAAGGGAATTAGCAAAGATTCGAAATGGAATTTGTTTCCGTTCCCACTGAAATCCACTCGGGTTCTTTCAGGAGTCTGCCAACATTCTAAATGGGATTTGCCAGCCTTCAGCTGGGATTCTCTGCCTTCCGAAGTGGGAAATGACCATTTCTAGCAGAACCACTGTCCCACTCCTCTCCACCCACCCCCTGAGATGATTAAGAGAGCTCAAAGGAGTTTGGGACTGTCAGGGGCTCATCTGCACGGATGAACCACAGTCCCGGCCCCTCCTCACCCCCACGAGAGCATTCAGGTTGTCATCAGCCCATAGGCTGCCTGATAGACCCTCCTCCAAACTCAAGGATGTGCACCCTGGGGCTTGTCCCAGTAGGAGCACCTACATGCATTGCACACAGGATTCACTCCAGGTGTGCCAGGTGTGTCCGTGGGCACTTACACAGACGCCCGTTGCATCTGTCCTGAAGTGCTAGCGGGGACACGTGAGTGGGCACAGCTGTCCACCAAGATGTGCTCAGTGAGCACGTGCTCATCTGGAGAGCCGTGAAGAACGCAAGGTGGTGTCCAGGGGGGCGTGCATTTGCAAAAGCTGCACCCGTGGGTGGCAGTTGTCCACCTGTCTATGCTTGGGGTTCTCTGGTCCTGAAATTTCCTCTCCCTTTCCCTCAGTTCCACCCCTGGCTGGAGCAGCCCCCTCCCAGAAATTAACCAGCTGCCCATCTGCCTGGGACCACTGGGCCAGAGGCACCTTGGAGGAGCTGTGGGCCTGCCCCTTCTCCCCACCCCCTCCACCTCGACCTCCTCCCCACCCAGTCGCACCCCAGCGTCCTGCTCAGGACAGGCTACTCCTGTGTACTGTGGAGGACTCTACCCATCAGACACCTGCTCCAGAGCCCAGGCGGTCATGCTGGGGAGGGGAGCCAGCGCTGGGGACCTGAAGACTCCCCCAGGGTGTGGCCTGGCACATCAAAAGCAGCCCCTTACAAAAATATTGGCACACTGGCTTCTTGCCAGGGAGCAAAATCCTCCCAAGGTAGCCACTAAGAGGTGATCTCTGGAGCAATGGAGTGGAAGCTGACACCTCCCAGAGGAATTAAATTAGGGGCCTCCTCCCACCCAGCCTCTCCCCTTCAGCCTCCTGTGACTGGCACTTTCTCTGTCCAATGGCCTTCTGGCCTTTCTTGTCAGAATGAGGTCCTCTGCACTGCCCCACAGGATGACCTGTAGGGCAAGACAGGCCAACCAACCTCTCTCCCCCTCCCCAGGTATCCAGCAGCTGTGACTATGTGTTTGTTAGCGGAAAGGAGTCTCGCGGTTCCATGAACGCCAGGGTCACCTTCCGCTACGACGTCCTCAATGCCCCCCTGGAAATGACAGTCTGGGTGCCCAAGCTGCCCCTGCACATTGAGCTCTCGGATGCCCGTCTCAGCCAAGTGAAGGGCTGGAGGGTACCTATCCTTCCTGACTGGAGGTATGGCCCCTCCAAACACAGCGGATGCTGGGGATACTCATGGGTGACACAGCCCTGGCACAACATCTGATCTGCATGTGTGTGTAAGGCCCTAGGCGTACACAGTCTGCAGGTCGGCTATGCAATCAACAAACTTATTGAGCAGCTCCTGTGTGCCAGGCACGGATGGGGGCAGGGAGGGGAGCAGGTAAGTGTGGCCAGAGCCTGACCCAGCTGAGCTCTGGGTCCATCAGGAAGCCGTCTCATATATACCATGGAGCGTGGTGGATGAAGGAAGCCCTGAGTACAGGGAAGCAAGTGGCACAAAGGAAAGAACCACCTCTTCCTCCAGAAGAAGTCAAAGCAGGCTTCCTGGAAGAGGTGACTCGGGAGCTAAGTCTTAAAGGATGAGTGGAAAGGAGTTGGCTAGGGAGACAGGGTAAGAGCAGTCAAGCAGCAGACCAAATGCAGCAGAAACACCAACACAGGTGCTCACATACCTGTACACACGTGCCCCAGCCTGGGCACACCAGGGGCACACTTGTGAGTACATCAGCCAGGCACACGGTGACCCCCCACTGGGCTCCCTCGCTGGGATACAGGCTCACACACCTGGGTGCCCATCTGTGGGGCAGGTCCGGGTGTACTCAGCACACTCCACTCACCCACTCATCGCTGCTGGAGAGAGAAGCCAGCAGGGAAGAGAAGAGAGGCAGAGTGACAGGCAGCTAAGAGCGGGAAGGGTGGAGCTGGAGAGAGAAGCAGGCGGCCTAGTGAGAGTTGGGATCAGTTCAGTTCTGCGGAGATTTGGAAAAGCAAGGCAGCATAGACCAGGGCCTCTTGAACTTGCACGCGACTTGCCCAAGGATGCTGTTAAAATGCAGATTCTGATTCTGTGAAACTGGGATGGGGCCTGTGAGTCTGCATTTCAGGCCAGCTCCCAGTGAGGTCGATGCTCCTTTGAGTAGTGAAGGACATAGTGAACTCTGAAGCCAGATGGCTTGGGGTGAAATCCTGACTGCTATTTGCTAGCTGGGTAACCTTAGGCTACTGTGCCTCAGTTTCCTCATCTCTAAAATGGGCACGTTTACACTTAGCTCAGCGGATTGCTATGAGGGTTAAAAGAGCCCTCTATGTGAATGAATATTTTGGTGGTTTAATCCTTCTGAAGCACTAGCCAAGCACTGGCCACACCCTTCTCTCTCTCCACAGCCTGCTTTCCTGGGTGAATCTCCTGATTTTCGTATTTTTGGCAATCTGGACAGGCTGAGAATTCCCCAAATTGTCAAGTCCTGGTTCCATTTTGCCTACCAGTTCCTCCCTCCATTTATCTGTCTCCTCTTGCATTTTACTCTGAGCAGCCAGAGGAAGCCAGGACACACCTCCCACACTCTGCTTGGCAATCTCATCAGCTGAATATCCAAGTTCTGTCTGCCACACAGCTGTAGGACACGACGACGCAGCTAAGCCTCCTGGCACTTGAGCAAGGATCACCTTTGATCCAAGTTAGAGCTGAGCCCAGCGCCCAGCAAGTGCTTAGTGCTGAGAAAGAGCCAGTATTTGCTAAGATTTGATGCCAGCTATTCACAGGTGTGGGCGCAGCCAGGCAGGGGACACGGGGTCGGGTGGGGGGTCAAGAAGGTACCTTTCTAGGAGAGGAAAGCCTGGGACGTCAGGCTCCAAGCTTGTCAGAGACAGAAGGGGTGGGCCAGGGAAAACCTTCCACCCACGGGAGCCGGGGAGGGGCTGGTGGGGCAAGAGGGAGGGAGGGACTCGTGCAGGTCAGAGCCAGGGTGGGGAGCCCTGAATCCAGGCCTCCCCCACCCAGATCAGCCCGGGAGAGTGAGGACGAGGACGAGGATGAGGGACGACGGCAGAGCGCGAGCCGTGGCTGCACCCTGCAGTACCAGCATGCCACCCTGCAGGTTTTCACCCAGTTCCACACGACGTCGGCGGAGGGCACCGACCAGGTGGTCACCATGCTGGGCCCAGACTGGCTGGTGGAGGTCACCGACCTGGTCAGCGACTTCATGAGGGTGGGTGACCCCCGAGTGGCACGCATGGTAGACAGCAGCACGCTGGCCGGGCTGGAGCCAGGCACCACCCCCTTCAAGGTAAGCACAGGGGGGCGTGCCGGGTGCCGGGAGCCTTGACACAGACATTCCTAAGACAGGATTTCCAGTGCCTCGGCCTCAAGGAGCAACCCCAGATGGGCCCCGCAGGCACACTTCCCCACCTGCCCTTCTGCTTGAAATTCTACCATCGAAGGTCACGAACCTTGGAGAAGCTTCTCTCTCCGAGCCTCATCAGCCTCTGTGAACCTTGCATGGCTCAGTGTGGTCGCTGAGAAATGTGGCTGCGGAGGGGAGGAGGTGGGAGGGCCCAGCCAGCGTAGAGACCAGAAGAGGGGATTTTGGAGATCTAGGGACTCAACTTTGACCTTCCTCCTTGATAACTGGGTGCCTGGGTAGATATCATCCATCTCAGAGACTATACATAGTGACCCATGGGCTGAAATCTGCCTGCAGACATAATTTTGTTTGTAAAACGATTGACCCAACCATTTAAAAATTGGGAGGTTTCTCATTTTTTAAAAAATGTAAATTTCTGGTTTTAGAAAATATGAGTCTGGCAGCACAGGGTGTGCATTCCCGCCTGACAATCATCAGCCAGAGTCAGTACTGCTGCCTTTTCTACATGAGCACGAGTTCTCCCATGTGCCCCAGTGCCCACCACTCCCTTTTGTCTCCCTGACATTGAGGCTGACCATCAATTGTGACTTATCACTCTACGGGAGGGCTGTTGTTTTCTTTAAAATCAACTCACCTCACTCATCTGTGTTCCTGCCTGGCTCCTGTGAGCCCTTGACCCTTGCTTGGCCTCTGGACCCTGGTTCCCGGTTGCAGACCTAAGGCAGAGCCCAGGAGTCCTGCCTCCCAATCTGCCCCACCCCCGGGCTTCTCTTCCAGCAGCACTCAGATTCCTCCCTGGCTGGAAATTTGGAGGGGGGGGGGGGGTCCTCTCCTGGCTCTCATCCATCCCCGCCCCACCCTGCCTCAGGTGGTTTCCCCCCTGGCGGAGTCCGTGCTTGGGGAGACACTGCTGACAGTGACAGAGGAGAAGGTCAGCATCACGCAGCTGCAGGCCCAGGTGGTGGCCAGCCTCGATCTCTCCCTGCGGCCCAGCCCCGGTAGCAGCCACACCATCCTGGCCACCACGGCCGCCCAGCAGACCCTCAGCTTCCTCAAGCAGGTAACTGGATGCCCAGCTGGCCAGCCTGGGGGCTTGGGGTATGGAAGGAGGACTTGCAGGTTCTGGCCACAAGCCCCCCGGATTAGGGATTTGATAATGGAAGATCTATCTACCCTTTGTGCCCTGCACACCTGCCCTACTGGGCTCGTGCCCCACCGTCTGCCCGGGAGTCTGGCCAAGGTCTCACTTCCTGCACCTGCCATGGTGAGAGGCTCCTGTTGAAGGTTCCCACTCCTGCATTTCTCAGAGGGCCCGTCACCTCTGCCTCCACCCCCCAGAATTACCCTCACCCATCTCTGGACCCCCAGCTATAGCCCCCCACTGATACGCCAGGGCACTGGCTATGGGACAAAGGTGGAAAAGTTACAGGTGGGGGGCACAGGGAGGGAGAAGGTGGGCACTGAACACCGAGCCAGAGGTCAGGACACAGGAGTCCTCTGCCCCAACTTGCTTCGTGACCTCAGACCAGTTGCTTGTCTCTGAGCCCTGCTTCTTCATCTGCAAGGAGGTCAAGTCTCAGAAGGTTTAACAGAGGACAAGGCTGGGGTTGAGTATATGTGCGTTCGCAGTCTCCACGTGTCTGCTGGGGGTGATCAGGCATGGAGATATGGTGTGACTCCTGCAGCAGAAGGGATCTGAGTTAGACCCGAGGCAGAATTTACCACCAACTCACCCGGGGCAGAAGGGCGAAGTGGGCAAGGACGTTCTCGGAGCAGTATGGGGCCATAACTCCCTGTACAGAGTTGAGTGGGAGAATTCCCCCTCAAATAACCATTCCCGAGCACCCACCACCTGCCAGGCACTGTTCCAGCACTGGGAAGCCAGCAGGAGTAGATCTCTGATTCCTGTCCTCTCCTCTTCCTCCTCCAGGAAGCCCTCCTGAGCCTCTGGCTCTCCTACAGCGATGGTACCACGGCCCCACTCTCCCTCTACAGCCCCCAGGACTATGGGCTGCTGGTGAGCAGTCTGGATGAGCGCGTGGCCACAGTGACCCAGGACCGGGCCTTCCCACTGGTGGTGGCTGAGGCCGAGGGGGCCGGGGAGCTGCTCCGCGCAGAGCTCACCATCGCCGAGAGCTGCCAGAAAACCAAGCGCAAGAGTGTGCTGGCCACGACCCCTGTAGGCCTGCGGGTGCACTTTGGGCGGGAGGAGGGGGACCCCACCTACGACTACCCCGGCCCCAGCCAGCCAGGGCCCGGCGGGGGTGAGGACGAGGCCCAGGGAGCTGGCCCGCCGGGCACTGCCGGATCCCCGCCCGAGGCCGTGGGCCCGGGCACCGCCAGCCCGGCGGTGCCACCCACAGAAGATTTCCTGCCACTGCCCACCGGCTTCCTGCAGATGCCGAGGGGGCTGACGGACCTGGAGATCGGCATGTACGCGCTGCTGGGCGTCTTCTGCCTCGCCATCCTGGTCTTCCTCATCAACTGCATCGTCTTCGTGCTGCGCTACCGGCACAAGCGCATCCCGCCCGAGGGCCAGACCAGCATGGACCACTCTCACCACTGGGTGTTCCTGGGCAACGGGCAGCCGCTGCGGGGGCAGGGGGAGCTGTCGCCACCCGCCAGCAACCCACTGGAGGCCGTGCCCGCCTGCTGCCACGGCGACCACCACAGCAGCGGCAGCTCGCAGAGCAGCGTCCAGAGCCAGGTGCACGGGCGGGGCGACGGCTCCTCGGGCGGCTCGGCCCGGGACCAGGCCGAAGACCCCGCCAGCTCTCCCACCTCCAAGCGCAAGCGGGTCAAGTTCACCACCTTCACGGCCCTGCCCTCGGAGGGGCTGGCCTACGACTCGGTGCCCGCCGGCGAGGAGGACGAGGAGGACGAAGAGGCCCTGGGATGGGGCTGCCCAGAGGCGGCGGGCACCGCGCGGCCCACTCCGCCCCCTGACCTGCACAATTACAGGCGCAGAGTCAAAGAGATGGCATAGAGGTGCGTCCCCTGCCCGCCACGGCCTGGGCTTCGTGTGGGACAGAGCCGGGACCCAGCTCACACTTGACACGGGCCGGCTGAAGTGGATCTTATGCTCCGGCCCCAGCAGCTTTGCTCCTCCCGGACGGCCTCCTCCTTGCCTCGCACCCTACCCTCCTCCGCCCCCAGAGGTGGAGGGGCCTTCCCCCTGGAGCTTGCTAAGAGGAGAGCAATCCCAGCCTTCGTTCTACCCTTTCCAACCCTCCTCCTGTCTTGGACAGACCCCTGTCCCAAGACGGGGGCAAGGAGGCCGAGCTTGCGCCAAGGGTCCACACAATGCCCCGCCCCATCCCCCCATGTCCTCTGCTTCCCCCTGTGTGGGGGGGCTTTGGGGGGGCCTTGTGTCACAAGCTGCACAAAGACTTTTCTCAAACCGCTATTCAGGGATTTCTGTCCTGCAGGGTGGGGAGGCGGCAGCTGCCTGCCCTGCCAAGGATCTTGCTGTGGACAGAACATTTGCGGGGCAGGGGATATTTGTAGCATCTGCTGGCTTCTGGGTGCCCCCCACTCCCTTCCCAGGACCTGGGAACTGACTCTCCAAAGGGGTCTGGGGCCAAGCCAGGCGCCTCTCTGAGATCTCAGGACTCCATCCTGTGCCCCCAAGGGCTGTGGGCAGGCCCTCAATGGGGAGGAGTCCTCAGTCCACCCCAGAGCACTGTGGTCCGGGTGCCTGGGAGCCCTGGGTACCCCACGCCCACCCCTCAGCAAGGTCAGCACTACGCCTTAGCCGTCCCTCCTGCTCTGCTGAGCACTCCTTCCTCTCTGCAGGGGCAGCCACCCGCCCCGCTGCTAGGCAGAATCCGGTGGGAGGGGGAGAGGGCGCCAGGCAGTGCTGGGAAGGACCCTGGGACAAGCAAGGCAGAAGGGAGCCCACGGATCCCCTACCCCATCCCACAGCCACCCCTCTCTCGGGTTCTACCCACCACTGTGTCGGATTTTTCTTAAGTAAATGGAGGCGACCAGACTGGGGGCGGGGGCAGCAGCAGCTCCCAGAGAACAGGCAGTACATGGTGGCTGGCTCTGTGTCTCTTCCTTGCGTGCAGGCGCGTGCATGCGCACACACACACACACACACACACACACACACACACACACACACACAGAGGTCACGCTAAATGACATGAGACGGAAACACGGCTGAGCCACCTGCGGTCCTGCTCCTCCTCCAACATCCAGGTCCCTTTAAACTCTGTGGTGCTGGGGGGATGCTCACCTCTGGGGATAGAGGACTCGCTGACCCAGAAATGTGCCCTTCTAAAGAGATGCCTCCTCTAGGAGAAGGGTAGGAGGGTACAGAAAAAGAAGGAGAGAGGTGAGAGGGTTGTGTGCACACCTGAGCTCACTCCAGTTTCCTCCTCTGCCTCAGTGCACCTCTCAGAGGGCATCCCTCCTCGTCACCATCACCACCTCCCAGGGAGGCCTCTCTTCTCCAGGGATTGATGGAGACAGTCTGGGGGTCTCCAAGTCAGAACGCCAGGCAGCAAAGAGCAATGGCTGTTGGGGGGCTCCTCCCTGCTCAGTAGGCCATGGGCTGGCCCCTCGCCCCGCATGGCCTCCCATGGCCCTGGGAGACCTCTCCCCAGCACAGGCAGCAGCCCCAGGGACCACAGGAGACCTGGGTGGGGAGGAAGAGCCCGGCCAAGGCTGCCTGGCCAGCCTCCAGTGCCCTGGACAGGTGGCTGCAGCAACCAGCATCTGCCCCAGAAGGGACCAGGGGCAGGACTAGTGCTGTGTTGGCACCTGCCCCAAATAGCTGTTGCCCCCACACACAGAAGGAAGCCTGCCTGTCACAATCCTCTGCTCAACCGCTCAGGGCAGCCCCGGGGCTGTCGTGAGGATTAGATGTGATCGTGTCTGTAAAGTGCTGTGCGCAGTGCCCAGAAGCAGACAAAGTTCCCGGCACAGACCCTGGCACACAGAGATGCTTAATAAATGGAGTTTGTTGCATCCAGGTCTTAATGTTCAGGTAAGATGTGGGCCTGAAAGAAAGACTTGAGATTGGCCAGCTCTGCCCAAGATGTGTTGGCAACAGAGAATAAGTGTAGCTCAGCGGCAAGGAAGCCGGGAGCTGCTGGAAAGCCATGCAGGGCAGAGCGTGAGGCCTCTCCTGGAGTGTCCAGGACATCAGGTACCTGCTCTTCAAATGTGCCCTGACGGTGCCCTCCTAGAGGGTCCTAGGGGGTGGGCAGGGGGGCCCTCCGTCACTTTTCATCACCCGTGGTGCCCAGAATTGGCAAGTGCTCAACAAATATTTGCTAACTCAAGTTCAGACGCAAACTATCAATGGCTTCCCTGTTATCCCTCATTTGGGGATTTTCCATACTCTGCCACCTCACCACTTACCTGCGCAGTGTTCCAGAGAGAGATGAGGAGGACATAGGTGTGTGTCAAGGAAGGATGGACAACCCAGCTTGGGTGTGTGTGCACAGGAGGGGTGCTGGTATGAAAGCTGGAAAGTGGATGCAATTCATTTATTCAATGCATTAAGCTCCTACTATGTGCCAGCTCCTGCCAGGAAAAGAGGCAAAACCGTGGGCTTGTCGCCAAGGAGCCCCAACCCCGCGGGGGAAGATGGACATAGCCGCTGCCCATGGTCGCCTGGGATGATGGATGATAGAGTTTTGCCCTGGGTTGGTGGGGCGCAAAGAAGGGAGGGGGAGACATACTCAAACTGAGTTTGCTGAGGACAAGGCCAAGGACATTCCAGGAAGGGAGAATAGTGGGTGAGGAGGCCCAGAAGCTGCATACTTGACACCATGGGGCTTGCTTTTGCTGCCTTGTCTCTGCACATGCTTTCCCCGTGCCTGGGCTTTGGGTCCCTGATGGTGGAGAAACACACAAAATGTATACGCTGAAGAGTGGAGGCCAGAGGGAATATGGTAGGTTCAAAATGGATGGGGAATCAGGCTTGATTTGAGGTTCAGATCATTTCCCTCTTGCTGGGTGAAGGAAAGAAGGGTGCGAGGGGCAAGGGGACCAGTTAGGAGGATGCTGCAGCAGAAGGACAGTGGCAACAGAGAGCTGGTGGACACAGTAGCATTCACTGCAGGATTTGCCAACTGTGTTATTCCCACGTGGGAATGAGGGGAGGACACCAGATGCTGCTGACACCGAGATCTCCTTCCCAAACGAACCTCAGAGAACACGCTGCTCCAGGGGAGACCACAGAAGCCGGCCTCATGGTGGTTGTCAGCATCCATGCTTTCACAAACGGGGAAACGAGGACCCTGAGAGGGGGAGCGGTTGGTTGATAGTCACACGGCGAAACTAGCAGCAGGGCCAGAGCCCTGCCTGCCACCCTGGCTTGTAATTTGTGTCCCTTTCTCTTCATTCCTCACCCCCTGTCCGAAGGCAAGAACTCAGAAGCAATTGCTAGAAATGGCGAGACCTGACCCTCACGCGGTTCAAGAGGCAGGAAGCTTGGAGGCAACGAGGTGGGACATTAAGTTAACAGCCCCTGGAATGGCCCGGGCGCTGAACTCCTCTTTAAAAATTTGTATTCAATCCCAAAACCAAATCAAGGGACCTTGTAAAGAATAGTTATTGACAGAGAGCTGCTCAGGGAGCGCCAGGGAACCAGGCCCATGAATCAGCTTGCTGGCAAAATGAGATTTCTCCAACATCGGGGGCAGGCGAAGGCTGAGCCGGGGTGTGGAGAAGCCACCCTGAGCCTGTCCCCTGCCCGAGGTCAGTGCTCAGCTCGGCTCCCCTCTTCACCCCCACGCCACCCAGGATGTGCCTAGAAACCTGTCTTCAACAAATATTGACAAGCACCTACTATGTGCCAGGCACTGTGCCCCCCTTAAGAGAAGGCTTCAGGGAGAAAGGGAGAGACTTGGAGCCAAGCTGAGAACCTGGGAAATACAGTATATGGACCAGGAAAGGAAACTCTCATTTAAAGGGATAAAACTTCTTAAGACAGGTTGGCAGGGACTCCTGGGGTCTGACGGTGCATTTGCTGTGTGACCTTCAACCAACACAAAACCAGCTCTGGGCCCTCATTTCTTCACTTGTATAAACATGGAAGTCACCGCTACTAGACAGTATTCACTGACCTCTCTGAAGGGGCTGTGCTGTTTTAGCACCTGTACTGCACAAAAGTCCAGGGAGATAGGAACTACTAACTCCTATTTTATAGATGAGGAGACAGGCACACAGAGAGTGATGGTAATCTGCCCAAGGTCTCCAGCTTAGAAGTAACCTCTGGGCAGCTACAAACCTACCCTCTTTCTGCTACATCCTGAAGCAACTGATGATGTTGGCAACTGAAGGGAAATGATGTTGGAGAGATCAGAAGGTGCGAGGGGCATACAGAGGGGCCTCTAAGGATTTGATGTGCTCAAGTGATGGGGGAAAGGCTGTGGGACCCCCATTTAAGGTATAGACCATGGATAGTGTTGGGGGGCAGATGGAACACAGTAAGCGCTACAGCCTCTCTCCCATTTTTAGAGGGAACACTCTCCCTCCCCTACTAGAAGCTCCACCCCCAGCTGTCACAACAGACAGCCATCCAACCCTCTCTTGGTCACCTTTGGAGCAGAGAACCAGCAGGGCTTTCCTGAGCAAGGTGTTGAGCTGGGCTTGTTAGGAGAGCGGGCAGCACACACAGGGAAGTGGGTGTGAGTTGCACCTGCCGTTTTGCTTGGGATACTGGCTGTCCCTTCAGCCTCTGGAGTATAAGCAAGAGAAACTGGGAAGCTGAGGCCATCCCTTAGGCCCCCACCCTGGCTACGGTAGCACAGTGAGTGTTTATTAAATCCTTATCATAGATCAGTCAGAGTGCCAAGCACAGGGGAATCAGGAGGATTAAATAGCCATCACTAACATTTCCTGAGAGCTCACTCCACGCTAACCATTTTATATCCATCATTGCATTGAGTCTTCACAATAACCAAGTAAGGTAGGTGCTATCATTATATCCATTTTACAGATGACAAAACTGAGGCTCAGAAGTTATGTAACTTGTCTCATGTCACACAGCAAACAAATAGCAGCGCCAGGATTCATACCCAGGTTACATTGGCTCAAGTCTCCTCTCTTCCCTCTGCCCCACACTGCCCTCCTCCGTGGGGACCAGGAGTTCAGAGAATGATTCTGACAGTGTCAAGCGCACTGGGCTGGGAGTCCAGGGCCTTGGTGGGGGTTCTCTCTCTGCCATTGACTAGTTGTGTGGCCATGAGCCTGGCACTGCCCATATCTAGAACAAGCCAGGACCCTCAACTAGAATCCAGGGCCAGATGCCCCCCTCAGTGCCTTCAGTCTTAATGGTTTTCAGGTCTGCAGGTGTGAAGCCCAGGGCACTGCCCAGCCCTGCTAGTTTATACCTTCCACCCTCCACCCTCTTAGAGATGCTGCGGGCAGGAGGCGGGTAACAGTTTCAACGGTCCTCAGCGGTTCTCCAAGCTTTGCCAGTTCTGCCGTCCCCTACTTGATGCTGCCACTGGTAGCTGCTCCTGTGAGTTTGGACTTTGCCAGATTGTGTATGTGTGGGGTGTCCATAGGGAAGGAGCATGGGGGGATGGGAACCATCCCTGTGTCTTCCAGAGAAGCAGTGAGTCTCAGGGCTAAGACAGAGCTTGAAAGTTCAGCTTGTGGATCCTCTGCCCACAGGGAGCTCCCAGTCTGATGGAAGAGGACTGGGCCCTGTCCCATAGCAGCTTCCAGTCTGAGGGGGGGAGAATGACACACCCGAAGAAATGCCACCACGCATTCAGTGAAACATACGAACAGGTGCTAATAAGTGCAAAGTAACCTAGGTATGCACTTAGCCCACAGAGCAGAAGAAGTAAAATAAATGTGGAAGCTGGGAAGTTAATCCAGAAAGGCAGCCTGGACCAGGGCTGTAGGTGGGTTGCGGGGAGGCATTCAGAAGGGTCTACCAGGTGGCCAGGGATTCAGAAACAAACAGTTAAGGGTAAGGAGGTGGGATGGATTTACCCTGGTGGCTGCGGGATGGAGCCCCACAGCGGCCTGGCTAAGAGGAGTGGGCGTGGGAAGGGGGGGAAGGGACCCTCCATCAGGTGACCCTGGAGAAGCCTTGGGCTGCTTAGGAGAGAGCTGCTTGGCTTCCAGTCCCCTGGCTCCCCCGCAGCTGCAGTGTGACCTTGCACAAGTCTCTGACCCTCCTCTGTGAGAAGAGGGGTCTGGGCTAGATGCTATCTGAGGACCCTCCCCGGACTGACTCTCTGTGCCCCCATCCAGAGGCCAACTGTGAGCCCATCTATCAAGTGGATTCAAACACAGAACTCAAAGTGCCTGCCAGGACTTCCCCGGGGCACAGACGGGGCCTCGGCCCCTGGCGGAGTTCCCAGCCCCATGGGGCAGGCCACTATGGGGCTCCCAAGAAAAACAAGGTCAGAAGGGCTTGAGCCCCAGTTCTGCTGCCATCTTCCTGTGTGACCTCAGGCATCCCCCTAGCCCTCTTTGGGCTTCACAGAAGGGCTGGGGGTGCCCTTTCCCTCCCGACCTTCTGCAGTTCTAGAATGACTTTCTTCCTCCTCCATTGCAAAAGCTCCCAACAGGCCTCCTATGACTTGTACTGGGGCAGGGGCTCTGGGGCTGCTTCCTGTAGCTTCTCCCATCAGGAGGGATCCTGCCAGTTAGGACAGTTGATTGGGAGCAAAGGAAAAATGAGCAGTGTTCTGGGAGTGGACCCCTGTGCTCCTACTCTATACCGAAGCCAGCAGCCCAGCCCTGGCCCTGAAATGGACTCCACCTGCAGACCCCCACCCCAGGCATGTCAGGGAGGAGGGAGGGTGGAGGGATGCCGTTGGTGGGAGGTAGCAGGTGAACGGTCCTGCACGCCTCCCCTTTCTCTGCCCCTTCTTATCATGTACACCTTACAGCCATCTCGACGCACACAGTCCGCCCCTCCAAGGGGCGCAGAGAGTGAAGTCCACCCCTCCCCTGGTGGGATACAATTCATCAGCATTGACAGAAGCTGGGATGCTGTTCCAGGGCCTCCTCCCTCACACACACTTGCCCACGGGGTCCTTCTTCCACAGTCTGTTCCCTGCCCCCTCCGGGCTCCGTTCCAGATTCCAGATCCCCTGTGAGATGGCTCTCTATCAAGGGAAGGGGCAGGCCCAGGGGAGGGGAGCTGGACTGTGTCTAGCCCACCGGGCAAGGACCACATCCCTCAGGAAGGGAAGAGAGGAAAAGAAGGCGAGGAAAGAACACTCCAGCAGCTGCAACATCTCGAGGAAATCTCCAGTGATGCCAGAGCCACGGGGTGACCCTCCGCCCCAGCAAACCTTGCTTCAGGAACAGACACAACAAAGCACCAGATGCATCCAGCAATTAAAGTGCTGCCTTTGTTAGAAGTTGAGGAACTGGGCTCTTGTGGGCGGGGCACGTAGAGCACGTGTGCACACACTCCGTACTCACACACAGCGCGCATCACAAATGCACTCTCTCCGAGCATCCCTACTCATTCACACGCCTGCCAACCTCACAGATGTGCACAAGCAGGGGCATGCCCCTCACAAACACACACACTCCCAGGAGTGGTGGTTTGTATAGAAGCTTGTTGGAAGGAGGGAGGGGTCAGGAGCACATTTACCCCATACTTAAAACAATAACTAAATAGTCTCACAGCACTCTGAAGAAATACCCATTCACATGCAAGCCATCTCTGAGTTAATTACAAAGATTCTTATCTGTTCATTAAAGCAGACTGGAGGGCCTTCTATTTGGAAACACTTTGCAGTTAAAGGGACTATGTTATTAACTCTAATGAAATGATTTATTCTGGGCCCGTGCCTGGTGAGGTAGAACCAGAAGCCCTCATTCAGAGGGTGTGCCCTGGTTCCTGGGCTGACATTCTCTGCATGGAAGCCAAGAAGATTTCTGGGAGGAAAGGGACAGAGATCCTGGAGAGATTATTAAAACACCTGTGGATGGAGAGAGCCCTGCTGAGGCTGGCTGGGAGGAAGGGGCACCCCGTGTGACTTGGGGGTCACCCTAGCCAAGCTGGCCTAGCATGGAAGGCAGTGGAACTGACTCCACCCTGATTCAGTTCCCTGCCTATGAAATGGGGATTCAACAGCACGTACTTCAGAGGGTTCTCGTGAGGATTAAATAAATTATTGCACGTGACACCCAGATAGAGGGAGCAAGGTAGTCTAATAAGGCTCTGTCTCAGACCAGGGTCCGCCACCAGGAGAGTCTCCTTCCCAGTGTGGAAATATAACCCAATGTAACAAGCTCCGGGCGTCCTCCCAGCCTCCAATCCAGCATCCCAGCTTCATCCAGGGGCACCTTGACCCTGGGGTGGCCCTGGGTGTAGGAGGCAGCTGAGGGTGCTCCCAGGTACGGAGGGCCCACCAGCAACAACAAGGAGCAAGGATCCCAGCAAGGGTGGGGCGAGCAGGGTGGGGAACTCACAGGGGAGAAGGGAGGGCCCGGCTCAGGGGAGGTGGACCAGGTCTGGGGTCTGAATTCAAGCCTGAGAGCAAGCTTGTTAGCTGGGGGTTTGTGGGTGGGCTCAGGGAGTCCACGACCTGTTGAAATGGTACATGAACTTGAGGTAGGTATGGGGAAGAGTGTAAGTCATCACTCCAGGCCCTACGCAACCCCTCCTTCACCCTGTAGGGTCCCAGCAGAAACCTCTCCCCAGGTCACACCTAAAGGGGGCATTTCTACAGTCAATGAAGCCACCCATCTCAACAGAGAGTAGAGGTCACAACCAAAATAAAATGGGACCAAATCTCCAGCCCCAACTGGCCCACAAAGGATCCCCAGGTTAAATGGAAATGAATTGGCATGTGATTCTCTTTGGGATGCTCTATACTCTGGGGCCGTCTGCTAGAAGGGGAGGAAAGGGCAACAACTTTGATTCTTCTCCACTGGGGACCCACGGAGGCTGGAAGGCAGCCCCAGCTGGTCCCCAACCTACACAGTGGGCAACTCCCACATTTCCTGGCCCAGCCAAACCCACAGCCACTAGGCAGGCATGACAGGAGCTATCTTCAAAGACCAGATTGGAAGAACCCTACCTTCGACTGTTCAGGCTCACCCCTACCTGTGACTCAGTCTCCTGTGAAAAGAGGTTCTACTGCCTCACCTGGATTGTTTCCCAGGGGGTAGGATGGAAGAATGGGAAGGAACAAAGTCCAACTGGCCAAATAGATAGAAAAAGTATTAGGAAGGTCAAAACTTTCTTCTGGAAACAACAGAAGGAGGACTTGTGCTGGTAAAGGGAGAAAACTCAGAATCTAGCAAAGACTCAGAAGCAAGAGAAGGTCCTGGGGATTTTGGAAATTCATGAGGGTTCTCCCCCTGAGCTCGTGAGCCAACTGGGAAGGCAGACATGGCCTAATAAGACTTTGGACTGTATCCCAAGGTCAACGTGCATCACTGGAGACTTCTACAGAGTGGTCCAGGGAGACTGGGTTTTGGAAAGACGGCTATGATGCAGAGGGATGAGGAAGGACTGGGGCCCGATGAGTGATGGAGCTATGCTAGGTGTCAACTGAGGCCAGGAATGGAAATGCTTTCCCAAACAGCTCTCTTGAGGTTCTCAAATCCCTCCTTTCAATTATTTATTCCTCTAGATTCCCTAAGGTCCAGACCCCCAAGAGACTCTTTGCCCTGGGATAGTCATATCATTTAGTAAGAAGAAGGACTTTGGAATTAACAGGGTGGGTTTGAATCTAGGTTCGGCCATTTACTTCTTGCAAGTCATTTCAAATCAGTATCTCAGTTACTCAATCTGTAAAATGGGGCTGAAGTGGGCCTCTTCCCAAGGTTCATGTGAAGATCGATGATCTTTTCCACACAGTTTTAAGGCACATAGTAAGTGCTCAACAGGTGTTGGAATATTACCAGCATGTCTTTACATTCCCAGCACATGACCCATTACCAGCACTGGAAGGAATCCATTCCAATTTTGGAAGAAAACAAGACACAGAGCAATGGAATGATTTGCCCAGATTCCTAGAGTACATTGATAAAGGAGCTGGGATTCGAATCCAGTTATCCCGACCACCGTCCCATCTTCCCAGCTGCCTCACTCCCAGACAGACTTGACCTTCAGGTATTTCGGTGAAATGACTGCCCCTCATCATGCTTTCAGACTGTGTCAGTTATCAGGTCTAAATCCAATGCCTTCTCGCCACCTCTCCCCTGATCACAACCCCATCTTCTCTCTGTCAGGGAGCATCTGCTTCCAAGTGCCGTTAAGACCTAGGCCGGGGGTGTTGCAGGGGCCGCTCGGCGGAGTGGTTGGATCTGGGGGGAGAGGAGGTGAGGCACCGAGGAAAGAAGGATGTGAAATGTTCATCTCATTTCCACTCTCTCCCCTGGGCTCGGAGCCGGGCTGAGGGATGGGCCTGTGCTCTGTCAGCAGCCCTGGTCCACGATGGATGTGGAACCTGGTAGGATGGTGTCGGCAACACTTGATGAGATTCATTTTCCTGCAGCGAGGGGAGAAAAATGCGGCCTCTGTGTCATCCATCTGCTCTGCAGCGAATTGGTAAACAGGCGAGCCTCACGGAGAGCAGCCTGGAGCCGAGCCTAGCTCAGCAGGCCTCCCACGGGGGCTCGAGGCCCGGAGGAAGTGCCGGGATTCATTTCCTTGGGTGCCCAAGGCTGGGAGGACTCCTGAGCATGGCCCTACAGGGTGGGACCCTTGGTGGAGTCACACACACCTTCAAGAACCAAAAGTTAGATGGACCATGATTCCATTTCATAACCCAAGTGGAAATGGCTGGGGTCGCCCACGTTCCTGAAGCCCTGCCTTCCGGTGTTGGGCTGCTCCTTTCCCCGTGTTACTCTCGGGATCCTACCCGTGACCAGCTCACAAGTCACCCACTCCAGGGAGGCTTCCCAGATCCTCCCAGCTTTATCTCTCAGCGCTCAGTAGTTATCTTAGGTAGGCTTTAGGTCACCAAATAACTTGTATCTACCTCTGCCACACACAGCCATATCATTTCTGAGCCTTAATCCTCCCAGCTTTCCCGGTAGTGAGTTACCTGCATTCCAGGGTAATCAAGGACTCAGCTAGAACACTCGTAAAACCAAAGTTCACCATTTCCCTCCCAGGTCAGAGGCCACCCCTTGGCAGGTTCTATCAAATGCTCTTGTCACGTACATTGTGCTTCCAGGAAAACACCTAGACACTTCAAGTGGGGCTGACCCTTCCTTCTCCTGGTCCGCCCCACCCCTTCCTCCTCTCCCCACACCCCATCATTTCTTCCTGTACCACCTTTTCTCAAGTCCTCGTCAACGATCCCTACATCTGTTCTCGGCACCAAAGTGCTTTCATGCCCACTCTCCTGTCTCCAGGCCTCACTTGCTAAGACGGGCTGCAACTATAATTATTTCATTTAACAGATGAGTTCCAAATGTTCTGTTCCATTTAATAGATGGGAAAACTGAGACCAACACAAACACAAGTCTTGCCCACGGTGACACGAAGTCAAAGCAGGGACTGGGGCTAGATTGATTCTGAACCTTCAGAAGCAATCCCTTTCTACATTTTTAAAGTTCTCAGCCCCATCGGGAGGCCCTGCTGGCTCCTTTGTCACCAGCAGGGACAGGGCCAACTCCAGTGCTCTTTCTATTTGCCCACTCCCTCGTTTCTACCAGGACCACTACGACACCCTCCTGCCCAGCCTCTCTGCCCAGCTCTCCCCACTGCAGCCTTTGGCTTCAGAATCACCTCTAATCTGTATCTGATCAGCGTGCTGCCCCTCAGGGATGCTGCCCTCCTCCCCTCTCCCTGCCCTATGTAGGTGTCCTTTGTTGCAGGCGGAGGGGGTGTTGCAGAGTTAAGGCTTAGGCTGCCCCAGGTGAGAGGTCCTTGCAGATGCTTCTGATCTGCCTCCTTGAGTGTGTGCGCCCCCTCCCCACCGCGAGGATCCCCTGGGGAAGCGGGGAGGGCCGCTCATCCACGCAGCTACATACACCAGACTTTGCTTAAACCTCCTGGTTTTGCCCCCATCTCTTATCTCCCAGACTTTCACCAGGAGAAAAAGGGTGCAAGGGAGGGCCGGGAGACCTGGGTTCTCTCATTCAGTGCCCCTCTTAGCCGGGCCTTGGACCATAGAGACAGTAGGGAGGTGACAGCCCAACCGAGCCCCCAGGATCCACATATCTGCCATGTGGCATTGGATGAGTCCCTCCCCTCCCCATCTGTTAAGCAAGAGGGAAGAATCCAGGAGATCTTAGCTCCGGGTCGGGGGTGCGGACAATTTAGAGAAGCTGATGAAAACCACGCACCCTCCCCCCACTGCTTTTCTACTTATACAAAATTTCACACACTACTCAGTGGGGGTGGTGAACCCCTAAGGACCCTCCCATGGACTCCCCCTTAAAACTCCAAGGAGACTACTTCAGAAGCCCTTGTAAGATGGTTCCTAAGGACCCCAGCTTCAGCCCTTTGAGGCGCACCGTTTCCGTGCGCCTAGGCAGAGCAGTCCCTGTCCCCTGGCTGCAAGCCCCAGGAAAGGTTAGGGGAGGGAGCGTTTCTCCCTCACCCCTCACCTGGGGTGTTAGTGGAGCTGGCAGCACCATTACTCACGGAGCCAGTCTCTCGCTCCAACGCTGGCCCACCCCTTCCTCCGAAGAACAAAATTAAAAGAGATTTGTCCTCGAGCTGCGACAGCTCATCAGCAGCGAGGAGTTCCTGGGCCAGCAGTTGGGGGCAGGGATGCTGGGTGAGAGCCTGGACAGGAGGCTCCATCTCCTTGGCCTTGGTCCTCCTGTTCTCAGCAGCCATCTCCCTCCAGCCCTCTCCTCCTGTCCCCCTTTCAGCCAAGGGACATTTTAAATGAATTCCATTTAAAACTTCAGAAGCAATCCCTTCTCACATTTTTAAAGTTCACGGCCCCAGCATTAGGCTCTCCTTCTCATCTGTTCACGCTTTTGTTCAACAAGTAGCTCAATTTGTCACCGCTTTGCTGAAGCGTCCCGATCCCTCCAAGCTGAATTATGGTGCCCTGCTTGGAACCATCAGAGTGAGTGCTTGCTCGAGGCATCATACACTTGTTCCTCAGAGTGAGGGCTCCAGCTGCCAGCCTCTCTGCCTCTCCTGGGCGTGGGGGTGGGCTACTTGAGGGCATGGACCGTTTGCATTCATCTGTGCAACTCCGACCGTGCCTGGCAAAGAGCACGTGCCAACCTGGCAGGACCGCATCTCCTGACGGTGGGTCCACCCGGTGCCCAGCACAGTGTAGCCGCAAAGGGGCTGACCAAGAATGACGCACCTAGTAGAAGCGACAGGTGCAGAATCCAACAAAATGCCACTGTGACCAGTGAGGCAATAGGAGTGGGCACCACCATGCCCACACTCTGCCCTTTATCTACTTACCCTCCATCTCCGGCCACATTGGCATACACTCAGGCTCGCCCAGGCAGGCAAGGTCCCCAGCTCACCAAGATCTCTTGGCAGTTACCACCTCTGTCCAGGACACTGGGGTCAGAAGAGAGAGCTTAGTGCCAGCTCTGCTTCTTGAGAGGATTGTGGGAAATTCCCTCATGGTTATTCTTACAAAGGATGAGGAGGGGCTGGCGGAAGGGAGGAGGGGAAGAGGACCATTCTCTCAGTCTGCTCCAACCACTTGCTTACTCCGGACTCACTGGTGAGAGAATATTATCCCAAATTATCCCAAACACTACGGGAACAGCAAACTCACTACAAGAAACAACTGAAGCCCTCAGAATTTAACTTAGAGGACCTGCTTTGGGGGACCTTCCTATGCCCCTAGATCTCCTCCTTTGAGGGGCTGGCAACTGCAGCAGACGTCTAGATGGAATCCCCATGGCACCCAAGGTCTCAGTTCAACAGGCCCCAAGGAGGGGAACCACTCAGACCCAGGCAAGATCCTGCCCTCAGTTGGCAAATGTCTTAAAGCAGCAGGTAGCAAATATTTCAGGCTTCAGGCTGTATGGTCTGATCTCTGTTAAAACAACTCTGATCTTTTAGCCCAAGAGCAGCCATAGACAATACCTGAACAAGTGGGCACGGCTGTGCAGCAATACAACTTTATTCACAAAGCCAGGCAGCTGTCTGCTGGAACCCAAGTATCACACACACACACACACACACACACACACACACCCCTTAAAGAACACGTGGGCACCTCTTGTCACTCAGGATTGTTATGTTCAGCGCTGGCACGTATAGCCCCTAATCCTAAACCCCTGCTCTCACGATTAACACTGTTCAGGCTCCAGGGAAATGGGTCTCCACATCTTTTGCTCTGGGTTTGCTGAATAAAAAGACAACAGAGTCAGAATGCTGAGAATGTTTCTGGGACCTGCAGCTGCTGACAAATGGCTCCACTGGATGGAATGGAGGACACGGGGCACATAAGAGCCGCAGAACACTTGGGTAAGATGAGTTAATTAGCTTTTCAAATCCTTGCTCTCAGATAGCATGAATGCAAAAGATTCTTGAAAAACAAAGTATCATTTCCAAGCAATGCCAAGTGTCCTTTTCTAGCTGTCTGACTGTTCCAATGAACGGTTCTGGAGGTACTCACAATTCTCAAGTTATCATTGTAGTGTTTGCTCTAGTTGACAGAGCAGCTAAGGAACATTTTGCTACATGCAACAATTCATATCAATCATATGGTATAAATGTAGGTCTAGATGTAAAAAGCATGACACTGATTCATTACATTAACAAAAAAATTGTACTTTTAACACTAGAGTTGTGAACAATTTTTTTAATAAAAATATTTAATAATACTTAAATAACTTTTCAAAATATTTTAAACATTTCAGGTTAGTTAAATAATTTTTATTAATTTTTATATTCATTAATTACAATGGGAATTGCACCTTTTAATTTTAATAGATCATTTTTAATACTTTGATGAAAGATATATGAAAAAGGGTTAGTTTTTAAATATTTTACTATCATTTGAGCTTAAATGCTTAATGAAAATATTTTCGAATTTTGTACACTTTGAATAAAATTGCATTTTATTTTTTAATTCTTTAGCTGAGCTGTCCAATAGAGTATCCATTCTCTACATATGACAATTGAGCACTTGAAATGTGGCCAGTTTGAATAGAAATGTGCTGTAAGTGTAAAATGCACACAAAATTCTGGAGATCTTATATGAAAAAAAGGAACATAAAGTATGTCATTAATAACATTTTGTATTGTTTACCTGTTTAAATAACAGTTTGGACATCTTGGATTGAATAAATATATGATTAAAATTAATTTCACCTGCTTATTTTTGCATTTTAAAACGTGGACTAGATTCTATATGTGACTCACATTTGTGGCCCACGTATTTCTATCAGATAGGGCTGCTTGAGATCATTACTGTCAAGAGAAGACAAATTATATGAAAATCCTGATTATAACAACAAAACTGGTGATTTTGCTGACTTAATGGCAAAAAAGATAAATTTTAGGGAGTAAATATGTGATAATTTAAGCATGATGCACATCTTTTTTTACGTGATTTTAACACTGATTTGTTGTAATTTTCTCATGGTTCTGATGTTATCAAGTCTTTTATGGTTGTATTTGAGGTATAATTTACATACAGTGAAATGCCCTCATTTTAAGAATACAGTTGGATGGGTTTGGATCAGTGTAAACACCCGTACTACCAGCCCCCTAATCTAGACATAAAACGACTTCATCAGTCCACTCAGGTCCTTCACAATCCTTTCAATCCCAGGGGCAACTGATTTTCCGATTTCTATCATCATAGGTTCATTTTGCCTGTTCTTGGACTTCACATCATCAGAATCACGCATTATCGCTTTTGCATCTGGCTTCTGTTATGTGTCTTTATTTTATTTCTCATCCAGACATCGGCCCACCAATGGGACACCAGGACATACATGCACGGTAATAAATAAACATTCTGGGATTTCCCACCATAGCTCTATATATTCTTTTCAGTTTTGTCATTATGAAGGTGTATTTGCCTGGGGAGGGGGCTAAAACATATTTTATTTGCCAGTCTAATAGCTAAATCAATGACGTTTTGGTATTTAAATGTGTGGTATGTGGGCCTCCTTTGCACTCTTGCCCTGGGCCTTGCGGCTGGTAGGCATGGGCTGGCCGAGGAGGGAGTGAGAATGGAGGCCAGGGCTGCAGGGGAGCCTCCACCTCCTATAGTTCAGGAGCCTGGCCTGGCACGTGGGACTCAGCCTCAGGGCTTCCTCGGAAAGGATGCTCCAGCTGTCTGAGGGCCAGCGGAGAAATCCCTTACAGAGGAGGCAAGTTCAAAGGTGGCAAGTTCAGGGTGTGCTGGAGACCCATGAAGGGAGGGGCAAAGCAAGGGGTCCTGAGGTGCCGAGCTAAAACAGGCACTGCTCATTCGACCGACAAATACTTCTTGAGCATCTGTTGTATGCCCTCAGTGTGCCAAGATTTAGGGTGATAATGGAGAAAATGTAAATAACAGATGTCCCCTCTGCCCTCATGGAGCTTACAAATTGGTAGGAGATAATCAAATAGTCACATCCACGAGGGATAAAACCTACAGAATCTAGCCCAAACTTCCTAGACAGTCACTCAAGCCTTTGTTCTGGCTGCCCCCTCTGCCAGAGAAGCCCTTCTGGCTCTTTCTTCCACCTACAGAAGCCCCTGCTCATTCACCGAAGCCCGGCTCCAAATGCCTCCCCTCTGCGAAAACTTCCCTGGTGTCTCCTATGTGAATTTTCAATCCCTTCCCCTGAGTTCCCAGGGCACCTTCCTCACACTTCTGTAATTGCACGTGTCATGTTTTGGGGGTCATTTGTCTCTACCTCTGTACCTCCCACCACTGAGGGGTGGGGGAGTGGAGAAAGAGTGATGTGCTTCACGGCTGCATTTGAGACCTGGTTCCACCACCTAGAAGCTCTATAATGTTGCCCAGGTGAATTATTGTCTCTGAGCCTCAGTTTTCTTGTCTGTACAATGGGAACAATGATAATTACTTTGCAGAGTTTTTCTGAGGACTAATTAAGTCTGTGGCACAGATAGATGCTGAGTAAATATTAGTCCCTGCACACCCCTCATGCCTCCCCCCTTTGCTTAGAGGTCCAGGACCCTCTTAAAATTGGAGTTGACCACCTTCACCTGGCCTTATAGCCTCTGCATCCAGGCCAGACAGATCAGATAGGCAGCTAGAACGGGGAGTGAGGGGCACACTGGCCCCACACTGTGATGAGGCCCACAGAGTGATTCGTTGGATTGGTTCCCATTAGCATGTGGCTAAGGGTAGCAAAGAGGCGGCTTCTCTCGGCAGTATCCGGGCTTGGAGTCAGCCGCCAGGGTGGACCCTGTGTAGTGGCAGGACAGGCCCAGAGCAGCTGGCATCAAGAAGGGCACTGCCAGGGGGCTTCCCTGGTGGCGCAGTGCTTGAGAGTCCGCCTGCCGATGCAGGAGACGCGGGGTCGTGGCCCGTTTCGGGAAGATCCCC
>NW_006771270.1:228620-231554 GCF_000442215.2 Lipotes vexillifer
GGGCTTCCCTGGTGGCGCAGTGCTTGAGAGTCCGCCTGCCGATGCAGGAGACGCGGGTTCGTGCCCCGTTTCGGGAAGATCCCACATGCCGCGGAGCGGCTGGGCCCGTGAGCCATGGCCACTGAGCCTGCGCGTCCGGAGCCTGTGCTCCGCAAATGGGAGAGGCCACGACAGTGAGAGGCCCGCATAACGCAAGAAAAAAAAAAAAAAGAAGGGCACTGCCAGGGGCAGGTCCAGGCTGCTGGGGCACCACCCAACGCCGCTTCCCAAATCCCACCTTCTCTCCATTCCCAGAGTGGCCGCCATGCTGCCAACTAGCCTGGAAGCCCCTGGCCCCTCCATTTCCAGAGCAGGCTGGGGGTCCAGGACCTTGCCAAGCCAGCCGCCACAAGCTGAGGTGCCCCTACCTGAGCCCCGAGAGTAAGGCCCCTGTCCATCCCATCACCAGGCTCCAGGCTCCCAAACTTGACTACAAGCTATCCTGGAACAAAGCCCCTGCCCGGGCTCCTCACCCCACTGTGGGTGTGAGAGGGCAGCCCCCAGCCCAGACAGAGAAGGCAGGGCGAGGGTCTTGATCTTGAGCTCACTGCTCCAACGCTGATTCATTCTTTAACCTGGGCTTGTGTATCCCTTCTCCAGGTCTACTTTCTCATCTATAACATGGAAAGAATAAGCTCTGGCCTCCCTACCTGCCACGACTCTGTGATTGTGAAATGAGACCACGCAAGAGGATGCATTTAACCTGTGGGTCCACTTGCTGTGTGACCTTAACCAAGTTGCTGCCCTTCTCTGTGCCTCAGTTCTCTGAGGCAGCACTAGGACAGGACGAGTATAGTGCTCCTTCCCCTCCTGGCCCACATCCCCATCTCCAGGAGAAGGGAGAGAGCATTTCCTAGCAGCAGCAGCCTGGGATAAACTGTAAGTTTCTTTTCTTGGCCCTTAGAGAAAGCCGAGGCTTGAATCTCACATAACTCCAATCTCCAGCCATCCTCGGAGACGTCCCGGGAGAGTTCCTGTGCCCTGGAGGAAGTCAGGGGGGTTCTTGTCCTGAGAGATAAGCTCCCAACCAGATGCCAGCTCTCCTACCAGCAGCCAGCCTTAGCTGGGCCCTTCCCCTCCCTCCCAAGCTAATTATCGCCATCCCTGGCAGCTCAGACCTCCACACCTGGCCCGGCTAAGTCTCTCTCCTTCTATCAGTCCTTCCCTGTTCCTCCACTTATGTCATCCAAAGTCATTACATCCAGTGGGGATTCACTGCCAGCCTGCTAAGGTCCAGGTGCTGCGCTAGGCAGGGGTGACACACAGGGAAGTAAGACACAGCCCTGCTCAGTGGGGCATCTGGACAGAACTGACCCCAGTGATCCGAGAACGATGTGCTATCTCACAGGTATATAGAAACAGCCAACATTTTTTGAGCACATCCCAGGTTCCAGGGACAGGGCTGAGAGATTTATAAGTATGTCCCCTGGGAACATCACAGCACTGTGAAGGTGGGTGCCATTACTTGAGTGGAATGGTCCAAATGTCATTTTAGAGATTTGAACACTTAGAGGCCATCTAAGAGGTGGCAGAGCCAGAGTTTAGACCCAGCCTGTCTGACTTTAAGTCTCTTGCTTGTGAAGATAAGCTACTTATAACACCACAGCTGAGGGATAAGGAGCATTCCATAGCGCCTGGGACAGTCTTGAATGCTAAAGAGAGGTGATGTTCCAACAGCAACGGGCCTTGGTGGATGGATAGGATTTTGCCAGGCAGGCAAGGAAGGAAAGGCTTTCCAAGCAAAGGGAACAACAGAGGCACAGAGGCACAGAGGTGCATGACAGGTCTGGGGAGCACCAAGCTCCTGAGTGTGGCCAGACCCAAGAGAAGTCAGAATTAATGGTGCCATGCAGGTCCTCTTGTGTCATCCTCCCCGCTTAACCAGAAAGAAACTGAGGCCCGGAAGGGCTCCACCCCCAAGGCCAGGCAGCCAGAGCCGAGGGTGGGACCCCAGCCCCGGGTTTCCAGGCTGGGACTTTGCTCCCATGTCAAGCTACCTCTCTGATTCTCCCCTCCTCTCTCCCTTTCCCTCCTCTGAGCTCCCTCAGCCCCTGCAAGCCTTCCTTTCCTTCCTTCCCCACCCCTACCCGCCTGCTAAGGAGGCTCCCAACCTCCTGTCACCCAGGGCTCCTCCTCTCTCCATCTTCTCCTACATCCGGCCTTCAGTTCGCTGCCTGCATCACCTCTAGTGTGCTTTGTCTGTGATGCAGAGGGCAACTTCCTCAGCCAGGGGTGCTGTTGCACAGATCATTTTACTATTCCACGTAGAGTGCTCAGGTCACGAACTGCTCACCAACAGGTAAACACATATATATGGAATCTAAGAAAAGAAAAAAAAGGTCATGAAGAACCTAAGGGCAAGACAGGAATAAAGACACAGACCTACCAGAGCATGGACTTGAGGATATGGGGAGGGGGAAGGGTAAGCTGTGACAAAGTGAGAGAGTGGCATGGACATATATACACTACCAAACGTAAAATAGATAGCTAGTGGGAAGCAGCCGCACAGCACAGGGAGATCAGCTCAGTGCTTTGTGACCACTTAGAGGGGGGGGTTAGGGAGGGGGGGAGGGAGGGAGACGCAAGAGGGAAGAGATATGGGAACATACGTATATGTATAACTAATTCACTTTGTTATAAAGCAGAAACTAACACACCATTGTAGAGCAATTATACTCCAATAAAGATATTAAAAAAAAAAAAGAAATTAGAAAGTAAAAAAAAAACAAAACAAACCAGCAGCTGTCAGATTGCCTGCTCGATTCAGCCCGCTTCTGGGTCGGGCACAGGTGTGCAGTTCACAGTCCCTGCAGGTGATGCCCTGTCACTGGGAGTGGACGAGCCGGAGGCTGCCCAGGCAGACATGCAAATGTCGGGCCCCTTTTCTCAGCTCTT
>NW_006771270.1:231564-237228 GCF_000442215.2 Lipotes vexillifer
CCCTGCTGTCATTCACATCCCAACTGATAATAATGCAAATAATTCTTGCCCATAGAAATGCAAATTGTGTTCAGAGGAATGCCCTTGATTGTTGTTCTGTGGATACAGACCAGATTTGCCAGTTTTCACAACTATGTGTGAATTCATTTCAGGACGCCTTCTTTGACTCTATACATGAGATAATTTGAATTCTCCTTTGAACAGGTTGTAACATCTCATGGGGTCCCTAGCTAATTAATGAGTTAAATACAATCTTTGACACATGTTCATTTTGTTCCGGTATGAGAGTCATGTTGGTACTTTTTCAAAATAAATTATCCTTTAATACTCCTGCGGCCAGCTTGGCATCTGGAAACTAGGATGGAGGGGGTTTAGGGACAGGGTGCCCCTGGTGGCGAGAGTGTGACCCCAAATGTCTGACTGGCCCCAGTACTGCTGTTCCCAGCTACTTGTTCCCTTGTCATAGGGCATGGGGGGGGGGGGGGGGGGGGTGCAGCCCCAGCTTGGAGCAAGAAAGGAGAATAGCTGGGAGCCCAGAGGGCGGAGGCCTGAGGATGAGGGAGGGGGCTGGATCTGAGGGGCAGAGAGGAGGATGGGCAAGGGAGGCAGCACAGGGCTGGGGAAGATTAAGGTGAAAAGGGGTTGATAGAGGCCTGGGGAGGAGTAGAGGGGGCAGGGAGAGGAGTTTGAGAGAAAAGAGGAAGAGGGGGCCTGGGCCAGGCCTGGGAGACAAGACCCCAGTGGCCTCCAAGAGCCTCAGGCAGGACAGCTGGACGGGGGGGGGGGGGGGGAGGAGGGAGGGGCCCTAGTGATTCTTCTCACTAACTAAGTTTTTGCTAACAGAAGCCTGGAAAGGCTTCAGTGCTCCCTCCTGAGCAGAAACAGGCCTTCTTCCCAGTCATGCCCAGACCATGCGGCTCACAGAGGAGGGCTCTGGAAAGAGGGGGTGCAAGATCTTTTCCTGGGTTCCTCGGTCAGACATTCATTCAAGCAGCATTAAATGAGCATCTACTATGTGCCAGGTGCTCTGAGAATAGAGTCAACCAGGAGGGTTCCCCCTTCTGGTCTCTCTCACCTTCCCTAGGTCTCGGCCCTGCTGTAACCCATCTCCCAACTGACCCTGCCTTCAGATGGGGCCTTAAGGAACCAGAGAGGCCCTATGTTTCCACCCCCAGCCGCCCAGCAAGCCTGGCCCAAAAATCCTCCCGTGGGATGCAAGGCTCCCAGACTCCTGGGCAGCTGATCTGCCTCAACGGCCACTCCCTCCCCCAGGGGAGACTTCCTTACACTGGAGCCTCCTTCCCCAGGGAGGAAATGGGCACCTTTTCCTCACCAAAACCTCTGGGTCTTTAGAGCCCCAGTGTGGGTCAGTGAAAAGAGCAGTGGGCAGCGCATCATACACCTGTTACTCTCTGAGTGGCCTTATGCTGAAGTGTCCCCTGTCAGTTTTCCCACACCGAGGACACGACCATAAGAGCCCCTACTTCTTGAGGCTGTGAACGTGAACTAGGACCACGCTGAGAAGTCTCAGCACAGGGCCGAGTGCACAGTAAGTTCTGAATAAATGCCGGCTGTGATCATTGTCTTTATTAATTATTAATCCCCCCATAAAAGGTTAAGTGGGGTCAGCATTGTTAATTCCATCCTATAAACTGGAAAATTGAAATCCAGAGGTTAAGGAGATTCAAAATGTCTCTAAATCTAAGTTCAAGTACGAAGCCAGAAAGCAAGGACTGGGGATCCCACACACCCCAATTTGGATTCACCTCATCAATTCCCCAGAAGGAAAAAGGACAGGGCCATTTAATGAGTCAATGGGGCCGAAGGATCATACTGGCCACAAAGGCCCAGCCACCAAAATCCCAGGAGTCCTGCACCCAGTTTGCTGTGCCTACCTTGGTGTAGTTAATGGGGACATGTAGGCAGCAGGCTGCTCCTGGCACCGAGGCTGAGAGCTCCAGGCAACCCCGCCAGGGAACGTGGAGGCGGAGACCCCTCCACCTGCCACTCTGCTCAGGATGCTTTCCCACATGGCCTCCACCTCCTGCTATGGGCACCACCCTGCTGCGAGATGCAAGCGGGTGTCTCGGGAAGCAGATTATCTGAAAGCCCCCTTGGAGGCTCGTTAAAGAGCTTTTGGAGGCTCGACTGCAAGATGGATGGATGGATGAACAGGAGAGTGGAGCCAGATCTTCCCAGGAGAGGACAGTCCCACTTCCCCGCCCCACTCTCTCCCCACCACCCGTGGTGGACATGTTGGGGCTCAAGGAGGGGAGTAGGAGGAGGTTGTCGGAGTCCATAGGGATTGCTGTTAGCCCTGTTATGGGCTAAGCACTGTGCTAATTACAATAGGTGACTCTGATGTGGTGCTTGCTCTGTACCAGACACTGGTCCGAATGCTTAACATGTGCTATTTCATTTAGTCCTCACAACCACCATCGGAGGTGAGTAGTATTATCATCCCCATTTTACAGATGAGAAAACTGAGGCACAGAGAGGTTCAGTCACTTGTGCAAGCAAAGCATTAGGCATGCAGCACCTCATTGAATTGTTATCACAACAAATCAGTGGTATAAGGGACTGTTTTTTATCACCATTTTATAGAGAAAGAAACTGGCTCAGAGAGGTTAAATAACTTGCACAAGACCACACAGCTAAGAAGTAGGGAGAATGTGAATTAGGACCCAGGGCTAATTCATATTAGCCACCCGTACCCTAAGCTCGGGCTCTCCATCACCATGTCATATTGCCGTCAACCTGAGATGTAGGTGTGTTATTGCCAATCCCATTTTCCAGAAGAAGAAACCAGGGCCCTCAGGGCAAAGTGACTAGCCCAGGGCACACAGTAGTACATTAATCAGGACCAGTGCCAGCATGTCTGTCTCCACGCTCCAAAGACAGCTTTCCAGGACTCCACACACACTGCACAGGTGGAGTCCACATCTTCCCCATCACACCAGGTGCTGCCAGAGTTAGGGGCCTGTCACCTCTCCACTTTCAGACCTTCCTCACACAGACGCAGCCAGGAGGTACTCCCCGTAGAGAAGATGCTTCCTTGGGCACAGCTGTCTAACAGGTAGGGAGTTTCCTATCCCCGAAGGTCTGTACCAGAGGCTGGAGGGAAGGTCGCTAGAGACCTGCTTGGGGTGGGCCTCAGTGGACCTGATCTCAGAGGAACTTCAAAGTTCTACCCAGTTCCCAAGACCTTCCTCTGGAATCCTTGACCCTTGGGAGTCCCTTACCCCCGCTTATGACCTACCCTCTGTCCCATGGTCTCAGCCTGAAGGGTGCACTGGCTCCCAGTCTCACCTCTCTCTGCTCCCCCCCACCCCTGGGTGACCTTGGGCGGCAGGCACTTTCACTCTGGGCCTTGTCCTTGAGGGAGAAGGAGAGGGTCCCACCCTCGGGACCCCACACAAATTGACCCATGAGAGGACCCGCCCCAGCGGAGGCAGTGGGCCCAGGACACTCAGGAACCCAACCCACCAGCCACTCGGAGACACGTGTGAAAGGCTCTTATGGAAAGGAGCTGCCCACCAATGCCTGGGGCCCATGCGGTTGTCTGGACAGAGTACACAGGATGCAGGTGGAGAGATGAAGAGAGAGGGGAAAACCCAAGGACAGAGACCAAGAGATGGGGGAGATAAATGACAGAAAGAGAGAGATGGAGAAGAGACAGTGAGAGACAGAGACGGAGACTTACACAGACAGAAGCGGAGAAAAAGACGGAGAGCCAGAGAGATTCACCAAGACAGAGAACACCCAGAGAGAAAGACAGAGATACACCTACAAATCCAAATATAGACCTTGAGGAAGACAGGCAGTGAGAAAACAGGGAATCTAACAGCTAGAGAGAGAGAGAGGAGGAAGGGAAGGGAGGAGACACAGAGTGAGCTAAAGGGTAATTTCAAAAGGAAAACAGAAAAGGTGCAGAAGAGACAGAGCAGAGAAAGGACAGAAGCAAGAGGACTGTCCGAAGAGAGAGGAAGAGGAGGAGGGAGGGCAGCAGGAGGAGGTGCAGCCGGCAGAAGCATCCTGGCCGCCCCCCCCCCACCACCCACATGGCTCCTGATTTCCTAAAGGCGTGAGAACGATAACCATTAAACTCTATAAATAATTTTATCCACCCAGCCTCCTAAATGGGTTCTCTGTGTCTGTGAAAACTTTTAAAAACCATTTGCTTGGTAAACATGCAGACAGCAAACAAAGGCCTTTTCCTAGCAGCGGGAGGGGAGGCTGGAAGACTAATTAGGCTGAGGGGTAATTAATAGCGAGCGTGTGCCTGCTAGTCCCCTGCCCGCCTCCTCCCCTCCGGGCCTGGGAGCCAGCTGAGGCTGCTGGTCTGGAGCGGGTCCCTGGCTCTTCACCCCCTTCCCCACCGTGTTCCTCTCTTCCTGGCTTAGTGCCAGCTCATAGCCACACCCTGGGCATGGGAGGGCCACACCTTGGCCAATGACCCACACTGAGTCAGCCCACCTACACATGGAGAGCATCTTATTCTTTTTTTTTTTTTTGCGGTTTGCGGGCCTCTCACTGTTGTGGCCTCTCCCTTTGCGAAGCACAGGTTCCGGACGCGCAGGCTCAGCGGCCACGGCTCACGGGCCCAGCCTCTCCGTGGCATGTGGGATCTTCCCAGACCGGGGCACGAACCCGTGTTCCCTGTATCGGCAGGCAGACTCTCAACCACCGCGCCACCAGGGAAGCCCAAGAGGGAGGTGAAACCTAAGCACTGGTATTCCTATGGATTTAGAAAGTTCTTCTTTGTCTCTAGCCGGAGTCCCTCATGGTTTTCCATGCCCTCCAGCCTTTAGACCTGAGGTTTCCACCCTGCCTAAAAACAGACTGGGTGACCTCTCAGAGAAGGAGTTCCTACCCCTGACTCTAAATCTCAATGTCTAGTGTCAGTCCCAGGCCCTCCTTTCAAATAGGTTCCAAGGCCCCACCTGTGCCTACCGCTGGATTGGCCCACCTTGTCAATATCCTTCCTAAATCTTCACTCGGAACTGGACTTGCCCAGAGAAAAACAAGCTTGCCCCTTATTTTGGCTGCTGTTGTGTATGAACAGAGCCCAGGAGAAGTTAACTGCTTGGGTATATGTACCTCTCCCTGCCAGCCCCTAAAAAAGGATTACTGCTGCCTGAGCCACTATGGAGAACAGTATGGAGGTTCCTCATAAAACTAAAAATAGAACTGCCATATGATCCAGCAATCCCAATCCTGGGCATATACCTGGCCAAATTATAATTCAAAAAGATACATGCACCCCTATGAATAGCAACACTATTCACAATAGCCAAGATATGGAAACAACCTAATGTCATTGACAGGTGAATGGATAAAGAAGATGTGTGATACAGACACACACACACACATACACACACACACATACACACACACACAGACACACACACACAATGGAATACTACTTGCCATCAAAAAGAACAAAATAGGGCTTCCCTGGTGGCACAGTGGTTGAGAGTCCGCCTGCCGACGCAGAGGATACGGGTTCATGCCCCGGTCCGGGAGGATCCCATATGCCACGGAGTGGCTGGGCCTGTGAGCCATGGCCGCTGAGCCTGCGCGTCCGGAGCCTGTGCTTCGCAAAGGGAGAGGCCACAACAGTGAGAGGCCCGCAAACCGCAAAAAAAAAAAAAAAAAAAAAAA
>NW_006771270.1:237240-253330 GCF_000442215.2 Lipotes vexillifer
TAAATGTCCATCAACAGACGAATGGATAAAGAAGATGTGGTACATATATACAATGGGATATTACTCAAAAAAAAAAAAAAAGAACAAAATAATGCCATTCGCAGCAACATGGATGCAACTAGAGATTATCATACTAAGTGAAGTAAGTCAGAAAGAGAAAGACAAGTGCCATATGATACCACTTATATGTGGAATCTCAAATATGGCACAGATGAACCTATCTACAAAACAGAAACAGACTCACAGACATAGAGACCAGACTTGTGGTTGCCAAGGGGGAGGGGGGGAGGGAGAGGGACGGACTGGGAGTTTGGGATGAGCAGATGCAAACTATTACATGTAGAATATGGATAAACAACAAGGTCCTACTGTAGAGCACAGGGAACTACATCCAATCTCCTAAGACAAACCATAATGGAAAAGAATATTAAAAAAGAATGTATATATGTATATAACTGAGTCACTGTGCTGTACAGCAGAAATTAGCACAACAGTGTAAATCAACTATACTTCAATTAAAAAAAAAGAATCACTGCTGCCTGGCATCAGCTGACTACTTGCTAAACCCCCAGGCCTTTGTCACTCCTGCTGGCCCAGCCTCAGCTCTTGGGACCCCACAGCAGGATGTCCTCTTTGTCCCTGTTAAGCTTCACCTTGTCAGATTCTGGTTTTTGCTCCAATCAACAGAGATGCTCTTAGATCCTGATTGCATCACCCAGCTTATTTGCAATCCCTTCTGGTTCCAATTCAGTCTCCGGGGCTGGGCCCAGGGGCACTCTGTGTGTTGCCGGGTACAAGGCACCCTTCTCTCCCCTTGCTCCTCAGTGGTGATCCATGTGTGGGCTGCTCTGGCTTTTTGAACTGTCCACTGCCATCAAGCTCCCCATTCATGCTACACATAGTGGCCTAGCTGTGCCGGAGAGCCGGGACCCTGGTGTCACGGGATGGGGCTCACATGGCCCAAGGTGGTCTGTTGGTGCTGAGGCACCTCCATTCAGCCCTCTCTGAGCCCACAGTTCCCTGACTCCATAAACGTAGAGCCCACACAAGCTCCAGATAACAAAGAGGGAGGCTGCACCCTCCCACCAGCTGTGACGAAGCAGGAGCCTGCCCTTCTGATGTCCGGAGGCCTTGGTAAAGCATGGCCACAGGAGGAGAGGCTACTGGATGGCAGCTCCTTTCCCAGCGCTGGTACTTAACAGCTCTCGGCACAAGGCCACAGTCACCCAGGGATGCGGTAGCTGTGGTTTCCCAAACTCCACCTGCGTCAAATTGACAAGGAAGAGGAGCCCAGGACTCCATCCAGCCTTTCCCTGAGTCCTGTGTCCAGCAGGCGCAAGGGCCAATGGGGGTGGGCAGTGCACAAGTCACTGGCTAGAACTCATTCTGGGTTGGCTCTGGGAAAAACAAGTCACCTGACAATAGGCAACATAATTGAGTGTCTTACATAGTGTCTAAGATCGTAAATTTTGTAGGACTGCAGCTCTGCCATTTAGCTGTTGGGTGACCCTGAGAAAGTTACTTAACCTTTCTGAGCCTCTATCTTCTGATGTGTAAAATGAGAATACTACTGCCTCCTTACAGGGGTCATCTGGGCATTTATTGAGGGCCCACTGAGTCCCAGGAGCCACGAAAGGACTGCTTCATTTCTGCCCCACAGAGTAGATGCTGCAGGTTCAAATCCATTTTCCAGAATCCGTGGAACCAGGTTTTTGAAAAGTACTTCAGTGCATGTTCTGTTTATTTCATGATGCCTCCAGGGGTGCACCCCATAATCAGAGACATGCATCTGCGGCTAATCGCGTGATAACTCTCTGGTTACAGCCTCACATCAGGTCAAATTTTTCACCAAATGAGTTTTGAAACAAAATTCAGTTTTCTGACATTGTTGGCTTCCTGAATTGCAGGTGGACCTGAATTACCATCCCCATTTTTTAGGTGAGGCAAAGGAAGCTGGGCTCAGGCTGCATTGCCCCAGGACACCCAGCCAGTGGGAGCAGGGCTGAGGTCTGTCTGCTGCGTCCAGGACCTGAGTCCTTGTGTGGTCACCTCACCTTTTGGAGGGATCAGTACATGATTTTGCCTCTTGCTTCCTACCCAGTGCCTTCATGTCAGGTCCCCCCTTCCAGCCCGGTAATCTCCGAGGGGCAAACTGGGGAGGTTTAATGTCTGTGAACAAGGCATTAAGTCCCAGACTGGGGAGTGACTTGCGCAGTGATCCAGGGGTTTGTCCTTGCTGCCCTCACCTGCCTTCCTTGCTGGCCTCTCTCTCCAGCCCAGGCCCTTTCCTTACACAGTGCCCATCCCCCAGGCCCCACTCAGGCCAGAGTCAAAGGTCCATTACAGCTTGGTACCCCTGGGGGCATGTGTGTGCTTACTTGTTAGCCAAAGGCAGGCATGGAGGGGATGGGACGAGGGCAAAGTGCCCTGCCCTGACACAGGGACTGTGGGTCAGTGGCGTGTCTTCATGGTGCTCTGGAAAAAACCTCTCCATCCAGCCAGGTCCTACCCCACCCAAGTCCTGGCAGGCGGAACATCGTCAAGAATGTAGGCTTGAGGGCTTCCCTGGCGGCGCAGTGGTTGAGAGTCCGCCTGCTGATGCTAGGGGACGCGGGTTCATGCCCCGGTCCGGGAAGATCCCACGTGCCACGGAGCGGCTGGGCCCGTGAGCCATGGCCACTGAGCCTGCGCGTCCGGAGCCTGTGCCCCGCAACGGGAGAGGCCACAACAGTGAGAGGCCCATGTACTGCAAAAAAAAAAAAGAATGTAGGCTTGAGATGTCCTCCTGCTGGGCCTCCCCTCTACCCCAGTCCACAGGCAGCCCCTTCTCCCAGCTGCCTTCCCCAAACCCAAAGGGTGTCAGGTTTACTGAAAGTCTGTGTACTGTGCTGTCCCCAGGTTCAGCCAATCCTTCTGTCTCTGTCCTGTGGCTGGGCTCCCACCCTGAGATCATTGTATGTGTTTTTTTCCTATTGCTGCAATAACACAGCACCACAAGCTTGGTGGCTTAAACATATTTATTACTCTACAGTTCTGGAGGCCAGAAGTGTGAAATGAGTCTTGCTGGGCTAAGATCAAGGTGTTAGCAGGGCTGTGTTCCTTCTGAAGGCTCTAGAGGAGAATCTGTTCCCTCGCCTTTTCCAGCTTCTAGAGGTGGCCCACATTCCTTGGCTAGTGGCCCCTCACACTGCATTGTTCCAACCTTGCTTTTGCCATCACATCCTCTCTGCCTCTTCTGCCTTCTTCCATATTTAAGGACCCTTGTGATTATTTTGGGCCCGTCTGGATAATATTGGGTTGGCCAAAAAGTTGATTTGGGTTTTCTGTAACATCTTACGGGAAAACCCAAATGATCTTTTTGGCCAACCCAATACAAGACATTCTGCTTACCTTAAGGTCAGCTGATTAACAATCTTAATTCCACCTGCAACCTTAATTCTCCTTTGCCATGTAACCTAACATATTCAC
The DNA here is from genome assembly GCF_000442215.2 of Lipotes vexillifer. Taxonomy (NCBI): domain Eukaryota; kingdom Metazoa; phylum Chordata; class Mammalia; order Artiodactyla; family Lipotidae; genus Lipotes; species Lipotes vexillifer. The sequence goes on from NW_006771270.1 coordinate 240,709, forward strand.
AGGTTCCAGGGATTAGGACATCTCTGAGAGGCCATTGTCTGCCTACCACATTATGCCAACAGCCACGGAAGCCAGGGAAGCAGCGTACTGAGGGCAAAAGGGCGTGGGCTGGAGAGTAAGGAGGTCTCAGCTCACAAATTGTTCTGCCCCTCAATGCTGGGATGACCCTAAGTAAGTGACTTAACCTCTCTGTGCTTCAGCTATCTCATTCATTCAACAACTATGCATGGACCACCCTCTATACAATGAGTCTAAGTTCAGGGGATAAAGCAAGGACTTCCTCTCATGGAACTTACTTCCCAGTGGGAGAGAGATAGCAAAGAACCAAATCAATATATTAAATGTCAGGTGGCGGGAATAATTGTCATGGAGGAAACTAAGCAGGGGAAGGGTAAAAGGACAAGGGTGGGGTGAGAGGTTATTTTAGGAAAAGTGGTCAAGAAAAGCCTCTTTGAAGAGGTGAGAGTTGAGCTGAATGAAGTGAGTGGATGGATCAAGGCCTGTGAATGTATATCAAGAGAAGGACATTCCAGGCAGATGTGAACAGTACATGCAAAGGCCCTGAGGCAGGAGTGTGCCTGGAGAGTGAGGAGTGGCAAGGACACCAGGGTAGTGAAAGGAAGCAAGTTGTGAGGACTTTGGAGAGGCAATGGGGGTCACAGTAACTAGGGCCTGGTGGGCCATAGGGGGCACTTTGGGTTTTACATCAAATGAGATGGTCAAGTTGAGAGTAAGAACTTTTCAAGAATTAATATTGTGTAAGAATACATAGCACAAGCGCTGAAATATAACAGCAGCTTAATGAACTGAAATCCCTAACTTCCAGGGCAGGGGCCATGTCTCCTCCATAAGTCCGGGAGCTCCCGCGGGCTAGCCTCTGTCTCCCCCCCATCGGACTAGGGCATCCTCCCTGTCAGAGCATCTTCAGGGGTCTGCAGGGCTTCCTCTGCATTCAGATGCCACAGCCCAGAGCCCAGCCCTCTCCCAACAGCCTCCAGCATCCGGCCCTGTTTGTGTTTTCTCAGTATTTCCCGCAGCCCCCATGATTCTGTTAGTTTTTGTTGCTCCTTTATTAATTGGCTTTTCTGTCCTTGGGCTTATTTGATTTCCACTTAATTGCTTAATGACAGCAAGGTTTGTTTTGGGTCTTTTCTTTCCCAGAAGAGGAGCAGGTGCTGGAGAGTGGGCCGAGCAGGCTGCTCAGGGCCATCTGATCGTCTCCGGGGCAGGCTCTTCTCCCACTTGGGCTATCAGGTCCCCCTCCCACCTGTCACCCTACGGGGGACAGAGGAGGGAGGCCAGAGGCTGCCGCAGCTCTAAGCTACAGACCAGGACCACCCTGGGTGTTTGCAACTAGGGGCTGCTACTGCGATTCCAGTTAAACCCCTTCAGTGGAGCACGGATCCAAGCCACTGGGCTTGGCCTTGAATACACAGCATCACTCATTCTCAGCAGCTGGAAAGTGGAAGCCTAATATCTGGGCTGAGGCAACGGAGGCTCCCAGTGAACTTGCCTGGGGCCACAGAGCCAGCACTGAGCAGGACGAAAGCCAGCTCTGCCAGATGCAAAAGGCAGGCCCTCCCTTTTCCGTGAGATGGGAGAGTGAACGTGATGGACTAGGGTCCTACACTCTTGGACCTCACAACGCAGCAATGAGAGCTGTGTCCACCTGAGCAGACCTACCCCCTTGGAGGAGGAAGTGGGAGGGAGGGAAGAAAGTTCTCTGAATGTGTACAAGGTGCCAGGCGTACACTGACCTCTTACATTCACCATGTCGTTTAATCCTCATGGCACCTCTAGGAAGAAGTGCCTCGAACATGATTTATAGATGAGGCCCTGGGAGGCTAAGAGAGGTGAAGGGGCTGCTCAAAGTCACACCACTGTAAGTGTGAGCCGTAATTTGAACTCAGATTTGTCAGAATCCAAATCCTGAGCTCCTTTGAGGCCACCATGCTGGAGACTGGAGAAGGGTCTTATTTTTTGTGGGCTGGGCAGGGATGAACCTGTGGATGGCTGGTGACCACTGGGTGTGTGGTTGGTGGGGGGGCGGTCAGCTACCTGAGACTGACCGTACTGGAAGGAGGTGGTTTGCTAGGGAATCAGACCGAAAGTGCCCCCTTCATGCATGTGATCTAGGCTCGGGCCCTGCAGGGAGCACCCAGCAAGGCTGTCTGAGCTGCCCCCTGGCCCTTGAGGCTCTCTGTCTGGGGACACTCAGGGCCTAAACTTCAGGGACTTCCCTTCCACTACAATGGGGCTGCCAGGGCTGCTCAGAAACTTCAGTCTCTCTCTGTCTCTCTCTCTCTCTGTCTCTCTCTCTCTCATACACACCACACACACACACACACACACACACACACACACACACACACACACACGTAATCTGTGGTCTCACAGCCCAGCATTCTAAACCCTGCCCAGCCTGGCCCCAAAATCTTCAGGCTCATTTTCTGACACCTGGCACCTCCCAGCATACACACCTCATCCTACAGCAAGCCAGGGGTCTCCATGCAGGGATTGTTGATGGCCAGGAACATAAAGCAACCCATACTCACTCAAGGGAGTTTAAGGGAAGCACACAGGACACCTCTTGGGGCCCCAGGCTTCTCTCTGCTCCCTTCTGCTCCTCAAGCACGCCGGCTTTCTCTGCCTACCCATAGTCCCATAATGTGGGCTGGCACCAATTCCCGCTTCCGGGATGAGCTTCCTGTCCACTCACCTGTTCACCACCATCCATCTGACTAGTTCTCAGGGTTCAAATTCCCAGGAGCAGGGCTCTGATTGACTCAGCATAGGTCAGGGCTCTACGTCTGGTCCAGTCAGCTGTGCTGACAAGGGATAGAGTTCTCTGGACATAGGACTGTCCTGTCTAAGGGCTCAGGGTCTCTAAGAGCCGGCAGTGAGCTTAGAACAACGGTTGACATTGGGCCACTTCTTGATCCTCAAACAGACCTATACCTGCCAGCCTTTGCTCTTGCTGTCCCTCCGCCTGAACACCCTGCCCACAGATCTCTGTCCTTTGTGGTCCAGAGCAAGTTATTGGATTTCTCCAGTCCTCCAGCTGGGTAAAGCCCCTACCCCCAACATCTTGGGATGGGCCCCTACCCCACCTCTCCCCCCATGGCCTCTTCCAATGATTCATTCCTGGTTTATCTGGGCTCTTCCCCGGCGCACATGGATTTGGTCCTGCCCAGCCGCAGTTTGCCCAGGCACAACGTCCTTACCCCTTACCCTGCACTGATGTTCAAACAAACTGAATAGGGGAAAAGCAATTGCGTATTCTGGAGACCTAATCAGGACAGTGAGGCTAACTCACTGAAAAAAACCATCTGCCAGGCTTTTCCGCAGCCAAGCTGACTCCCCCTCTAGCCTGAGAAAATGTCTCCTTGCCAGCCCAGCCTCCAAGCTAACCCCACACCCTCAGACCTGACCTATTCGGCCAGACTCCCCCTGAGGCCCCAATCTTCCCAAGTTTCCCATTCTGGGGCCTACCTCCCCCCCTTCTGAATAACTAATCTGAAACTCTCAGGTGCAGGTTACTCGTCCACCCCCTCCCACACCTGCAAAACCTTTTAAAGTAGAGCTCACAGTCAAAATGCTCCGATGCTGAAGATAATAATCCCTCCCTCCTTCACCCTCTTTGTCCGTAGAGCAGGGTCTGACTTGGACTTTCCATTCTAAGCCCCATTAAATTTTTCCCCTCTCTTCTTTTTTAAACACAGGATAATTTAAATCCTCTTTTCACAGATGAGAGGCTTTCAACTTTGACACTAGAACTGGGGTTTGATTTATTTATTTTTTGATCCTCAGAATAGATTTTTTTTTTCCCAGCCAGAGGGACCCCGTGATCCTCTGGGCAGAGCTCTTGCTTTTACAGAAATGATTGCTCAGACCCAGGAGGAGAGGCAACCCGCCCAAGGTCACAGAGCACAGGTGGGCTGAGGACCCAGGTCTCCTGATGCCCCTCCTCTGGACTCCTCTATTTTCACTCTGCTGCAGATGGTCATTTTTTCTAACTTGCAGCAACTATGTGCTTGAAGAGAAAAACAGGAGGGAGTTAGATCAACGAGCATCACCTGAGAGAAGGCAGAAGCCAAACCAGCTCCAGCACAGCCCAGAACAATTATGAGGACAATCGCTGTGTGACCACAGAGCTGGCGGCTGGGCCTGGTGGGCAGCGCTAGAACACAGCTGCCTCCAGAGCCCCCTGGCCCCCAAGCAGGGCCTCAGGCACTAAGAAATAGTGGCCCTGGTGCCTCTGCTTCCCTGACACTCCAGGTGAGGCCGGGATCCCAGGATCTACCCTTTGTTCTGGCTGCTGTCATCATAGAGCTCGAGGTTCACTGTGGGCTTGCTAGGTGCCAGGCCCTTTGCACCCACACGGTCACATCCAGCCTTCCCAACAATCCCACGAGGCTGCCACCATTCCACTATGCCCACTCTACAGATGAGGAAACTGAGGCTCAGAGGAACCCAGCAACTTGTTCAAGGTCACACAGCAGATAGAAGGTAGATCTGGGATCAGAAGCCGTCTGGCTCCAGAGCCCACACTCTTCCCATTACACCCCTCAGATTAGATTTTTTGAAGTTTTACAGGCTGGGAAGGAGCCAGGTGCAGAGGATCAGAGTAGGACTTAGGGACCATTCCATCCACTAAGTTAAAAAAAAAAAAATGCTGTCTGTCATGAGTGCCTGGGGCCATGCAAATCAGCAGACGGCTGACCTTGTTGCCAACCAGGGTGGACCCCAGCCGGCAGCATCAGCGGATCAGACACTCACCTGGAATCAGGCCTTTCTTTTCTTCCCCTGGAGGCTGACTCTGCCTGTGTGGACAGGCCAGCCATTCCAAGGCCATTCCAAGGCTAAGATACCTTTACACCTGTACCTGAACAGTGCTGTGGCCCTGGACCATGGGGGTGGGTGGCATCATAGTAGACTTGGATGGAAGCGAGTTGTGCCAGGGCCATGGAAGGACCCGCCCCCATTCCAGAGAGTCCTGCACTGACGGAGGAGGGGGAGAAGGAGAAGCCTCCGGCAGCAGAAAAATGAAGCTGCTCTCTCCTTAGAGCTTGGGTCTTAGGAGGACTCTCCGTGGGATTGGTGCTCACCCAAGTAAAAGCCCACGGTCTTGAGATGACCGTCAGGGCCCTGTATGACCTGTGACCTCAGTGACCTCATGCCCTATTCTGTCCTCGGTCCTTGCTCTTCCCCAGCCACATCTGCCGCCTCACTATCCCTGAAATACTCCAGGCACAGTCCTGCCCTGGAGCCTTTGCAATTGCAGGTCCCTCTGCCTGCACCTCCTCCAGACCTCACATGGTTGACTCATCTCTTCCCTAGAATTGCAAAACAGCTCACGGTTGCCTAACCCCACGTTCTTACCTTTTCTACTTAATACCTCTGGCTGTCTAGTATAATATATTTTTTCCTGATGGATGCATGTATTTGTTTGTCTGTCCCACATAATCTCTGTGAGGGCAGGGATTTTGTCTGTTTTGCTCTCTTCCTGGAGTTTCCAACAGCGCCTTGTGCGTACATGCATCGTCCTTGAATGAGGTCTTAAACTTTCCAAAGGCAGAAACGGGCATCACCTGGGCCACAGTCTGGGTGGATGTTTGGAGGTGGCAAACACCAACCGCTGGTCACATCCAGGCACCTGTAAGACCACCCAACTGTGAACGAGTGTGTGAGTGAGGGCAGTGGGAGGCCAGCCAGGGCAGGGAGGAAATTTCCACCATGTGGTCCCAATTATCATGTAATTACAGCCTCAGGTTTCTCTCCACTGCAGCATCTGCTTCTATTCAACTAGGAGGGTCTAGACCAACACTAAGGGGTGTGTGTGTGTGTGTGAGCGAGAGACAGAGAGAGAGAGAGAGAGAGAGAGAGAGATGAGAGAGAAGTTTTTAGAAAAACATATTCAGAGTCAACAGGCAGCCACAGACTAACGGCACCCAAAGGGTGTGTGCCAGCAAGAAGAACTGCCTTTTCCCTTCTAGTAAATTCCCCACAGGGGCTGTGGTACCTGAGTCAGTAAGGAAGTTCTAGGAAAGAGCAATGAAGAGCCCCCAAGGCTGTATTTACTTGACATCCAACATCTGGATGAAAAGTGAAAAATCCTCATTGTCAGGGTGTTTTTCCTCTGTACAAAGCTCTAGGTATTTAGAAACATCTGGGTGACAGGCTGGTTGATTCTGCTTTTCATCCAGATGCTCAGCCTGACTGTGGTTTCTGTAGAGACAGGTTCAAGCTGCGGGGGGTGGCGGGGGGGGCATGGAAACGGTCGGGGAGAAGGGGCCACAGTCCTGCCCTGAGGAACCTTCTGACCCTTGGTTCACTCTAGTCTTTGTCACCTGCCTCCTCAGCTGGAAGGATCTGTTCTCCCCAACCCCTCACACAGCCCCCAAGTTGCACAGAGCTGAGACACACTGACGTTTATGCAACATCTTCCACTGGGAATCAGCCAGCCCAGCACAGAATTAGCTGGCCTCTTCCCACTCTTGGATTATACGACAGCGACTTTGATCGAATCTGGCAACGAGATTTATGAATCAGTCGATATTTATTGCGGGGAACAATCCATCTTCATGTCTGGTCTGTGCACACAGAACCCTGCTCCAGGCACGCCCAGACGCCTTGGTGCTAAATGTTGAAGAGCTCGGGGTGAACACATCTGAGGAGGGGGCAAAGGAAAGGGGTATGACACCATCAAAAACGAGACAAAATATAATGTGAAGTGTAACTGGTAGGGGGAGAGAGGAAAGGAGGTAGCTACCCTAGCCATCCCATGTTCGTCCTGGTCTGCCCTTCTCAACCCTCTCCAAACCCTCACATCCTCCAACTAGCAAAAGTCACTATTTTTTTTGTTGTTGTTAAATTTATTTATATTATTTATTTATTTTTGGCTGCATTGGATCTTCGTTGCTGCGCGCGGGCTTTCTCTCGTTGCGGCGAGCAGGGGTACTCTTCGTTGCGGTGAGCGGGCTTCTCATTGCGGTGGCTTTTCTTGTTGCAGAGCACGGGCTCTGGGTCGCGGGCTCCGTAGTTGTGGCTCGCGGGCTCTGGAGCGCATGCTCAGTAGTTGTGGCGCACGGGCTTAGTTGCTCCACAGCATGTGGGACCTTCACGGACCAGGGCTTGAACCCGTGTCCCCTGCATTGGCAGGGGGGGGGGGTGCCACTGCCCCACCAGGGAAGTCCAGAAGTCACTAATTATTAATATTCTTTGAAGTCAAACATGTTGCAAAATTTTGATGCAATGCATTCCAGTGAACTGAAAGCATGTGTGTGTTCTTCTAATGATCTAAGCTTTTGTTCTCTCTCCTGTCCACCGGACCATTAAAGAAATTAACTGAGCTTGACCACCCAAGCCCAGTCTTCTGATGGACCAATCAGAGCCAAGTTTGTAGCTCAGCTGATGAATGGCCAGGGAAAAGTCTACTCAGGATTCTCTCATTTGCATGCCCGCACCGATTGGCTAAACCACAGCCCCTGTAGTAGAAAGTAAGCTCCCAGTTAAAGCAGCGGGAATCCAAGTGTCCATCCATCGAATGGCAGTCTGTTTATTTTGAGGCCTAGGAAGGATGGTCTGTTACTGCTCTGGGCTTCTCAGACTAATGGTAAGAAGTGAGGGGTGGAATTTAAGACAGGTGGGAAGAAAGAAGTAAAATGGTCACCTTCTAGTGCCTCCTTCCCAGCCCTAACTCTGCATCCTGCCCCAACTACTCCTTATTCTTCTGGCCCTCTGTGCCAAGGCCACCGCCCTTTTGACACTGTGCCAAAAGCCCACCCCACAGACCCTCCCCCACCTGGAGCTTCTTGCAGGGGCGGACTCTCAACCACTGCCCCACCAGGGAAGTCCAGAAGTCACTAATTATTAATATTCTTTGAAGTCAAACATGTTGCAAAATTTTGATGCAATGCATTCCAGTGAACTGAAAGCATGTGTGTGTTCTTCTAATGATCTAAGCTTTTGTTCTCTCTCCTGTCCACCGGACCATTAAAGAAATTAACTGAGCTTGACCACCCAAGCCCAGTCTTCTGATGGACCAATCAGAGCCAAGTTTGTAGCTCAGCTGATGAATGGCCAGGGAAAAGTCTACTCAGGATTCTCTCATTTGCATGCCCGCACCGATTGGCTAAACCACAGCCCCTGTAGTAGAAAGTAAGCTCCCAGTTAAAGCAGCGGGAATCCAAGTGTCCATCCATCGAATGGCAGTCTGTTTATTTTGAGGCCTAGGAAGGATGGTCTGTTACTGCTCTGGGCTTCTCAGACTAATGGTAAGAAGTGAGGGGTGGAATTTAAGACAGGTGGGAAGAAAGAAGTAAAATGGTCACCTTCTAGTGCCTCCTTCCCAGCCCTAACTCTGCATCCTGCCCCAACTACTCCTTATTCTTCTGGCCCTCTGTGCCAAGGCCACCGCCCTTTTGACACTGTGCCAAAAGCCCACCCCACAGACCCTCCCCCACCTGGAGCTTCTTGCAGGAAATACAAGGCACTAAGGGGCACTGAGGAGGGGAAAGGGAAATGTTTGAGGGGCTTAGTAGCCCTCCAAAAATTAAAGAGCAGAGTCTCTACCAGCAGGGAGATGAGAGACACTCTGACCCTTCCTCACTTCTCCAGCCTTCACACCATTTAGGATCATGAGGTCTGTTCTAGGAGTGATGGAGGAGCTGGGGGGCAATGGCTGGGCTGGGGAGACAGGGCCTGGCACCATCTTCACCCACCCACAAAGCCTGGGCCTGAAGCTGAGCAGAGGAACTGCTTTCTTGCCTTACAGAGACAATAGGTCTGGGTGGGGAGGGGCAGGCCAGGCAAAAGAGTCTTCTCAGGAACTAACTCCCCAGATGGTACAGACAAGAAAAGGGCTGGGCCAGCCCCTGTCTCCCAAATGGGAGGAGAATGGAAAGCACCCAGAGGAGATAAGAGACAAATGCCCCCCACCCAACCCAAGGATCGGGACACCTGGGCTCTTAACCTGGCTCTTGTCAATTACTTCACCCCTCCAGACCCCTGTCAGATGGGGAATCATGGTTTCTCAGACCTACCCCAGAGCTAGTCACACAAGACAATACATGTAAAGGACTAGAATCTCTGTGGCTCCAAAGGACAGAATCAGAACCAATGGGTAAATTTACAGGGGATCAGGCTTACACTCAGTGTATAAAAGAGTTTTCTACATTCAAAGTGCCCGGCAATGAAAGCAGCTCAGATAGTGATTTAGCACAGTTCAAGCACCCAAGTAGAGTTTGGATGACCATCTGTTGTAGAATATGATTTCCAGACATTTTCATGCACTAGATGGGAATTTGGGCATAATCTGTTGGCTGCCTCTAACTCTTTAGGATTCTATGATTCATTCATTGAAGAAATGTTTATTGGTTGCTCACTAGACCCATCTCTGTCACTGATATACTGTGGACAAGCAATTTTCCTCTCTGAAGCCAGTTTCCCACATATAACATTTGAGTGTTGGGCCGGTGGGCCACTGAGGGCTCGTCCAGCTCTGACAGGCTGCCTTGTTCTAAACGGGATCAGAAGGACTGCACAGGCTCACACTACCCTCCCTCGTCCCCCTCCTTCTCCTGCTTCTTCCCACACTGCCCAGAACTTAGCAGAGTTGGGACTGAATGAACTTCTCCTGGCCTGGGAAGCCGTGTAAAACAGATGGGCCTGTTGCCATGGAGACCAGGGAGCCACTTGTCTTGCGGGGGCTGGGGATTGGGTGGGGGGTGAAGGCAGGCACGGGTGATTTACTCCTGTAACAGCCCAGCCCAGAATCTACATGAATGTTAAACAGGGTGGCTCCAGGCAATCACTCAGCCAGACAGATCAGAAACCACTTAAGATAAAAGACCCAGAACATTTGTACATCCCAGGGATGCCTGTGACTTCCCCGGCTCCCCACCCCTACTGCACAACCTTGGGCAGGTCAGCCCCTCTCTGGCCAGGGGATTTGACTCAATCTTTCCGCAGGCAAAGCTGGAGGAACGCAGGATCTGTCCTGAGCGGGGTGGGGGTGGGGGGCAGGGGATATAGGCAATTCTAGAGGGCGCTGGCTGGGGGAACTGAGGGAAGCTGACTTCTTGGGCTCCTTAGAAAAACACAGTTCTCTGGCAATCAGCACTGTCCAACCACAGATGGGCTGCCCCAGGAGGGAGTGAGCTCCCCAACCCTGGAAGCATTCAAACTGGGCTGGGAAGATCCTCCATCAGAGACTCTCAGGACGACTTCCCCGTCAAGCAGGAGACTGAGCCTGGTAGCTTCTGAGGGCCGCTCTTTCAATTTTGATATCCTGTGATAGCAGAGGCAGAAGAATATTGTGGTCACAAGTGTGTACTTTGGAGTCAGACAGACCTGGGCTCAGGTCCCAGCTCTGCATCTTACTTGCTGTGTGACCTTAAACAAGTTAACTTCCTCTGAACCTCTATGTCCTCACCTGTGAAATGTGAGGCATAATACCAGATTCATAAGATTTTCTGGAAGGGATTAAAGCGAAGCAATGTATCTAAAGTGCTTTGTACAGTACCTAGCCCATAGTGAATACCTGATAAGTGGTTATTATTAGTATTCTGTAATTAGGAAACCTACAAAGGAATGGGAGCTCCCAGCTGTTTGGATTGGACTCAGCCAAGACAACTGGCTCCTGATCTTCCACTTATTGGGTGATCGTGGGCAAATTTCTTAATCTCTCTGTGTCTTAATTTCCTCATCAGTAAAATGAGGCTAATAATAGTGCTCACCTCATAGAGTTATTGTGAGGATTGAATTCCACGTCGCATCTAAAGTGTTTGGGGGCTTCCCTGGTGGCGCAGTGGTTGAGAGTCCACCTGCCGATGCAGGGGACACGGGTTTGCGACCCGGTCCGGGAAGATCCCACATACCGCGGAGCGGCTGGGCCCATGAGCCATGGCCACTGAGCCTGCGCGTCCGGAGCCTGTGCTCCGCAACGGGAGAGGCCACAACAGCGAGAGGCCCGCGTACCGCAAATAAATAAATAAAATAGAAATAAAGTGTTTGGGATAGAACCTAGCACAGAGCAAGTACCCAATAGCTGTGTGCTACCATCACCATCACCATCATCATTGTCTCATCCTCGTCCTCCGCTCTGGTTGTCTCCCCAGTGCTTAGTACTTGTTAGGGCCAAGGGATCGATTTAGAGATAGTGGTTCATGAGCAGGCAATGCTGCTTCAAAGTTTAGTGGAGACAAGAGAGACAGAAAGGAAGAAAAAGGAAAGGCGGCAGCCTGAAGGAAGAGGCAGCAGAGCAAAGTTGGTAACTAAAGAAGAGCAAGGACTCACAGTGGCTCCACACTTGTAGGGAAGGGAGGGGGACTGACAGAAGGGACTGATGGGGAAAAGGGTGAGTGGTTCCACGCGGAAGCCCCGATCTTCATACAATGCGAATGTTCCATATTCAGTTGACAAATCTATCTTGAGCACCTACATTGCATTAGGCACTAAGAATATAAATATGAATAGACATGTTCCTGATCTTAGAGGAAATGTTTTCAGCTTTTCACCGTTGTGTGATGTTAGCAGTAGGTTTGTCGTATACGACCTTTATTATGTTGAGGTATGTTCCCTCTATGCCCACTCTCTGGAGAGATTTTATCATAAATGGTGCTGAATTTTGTCAAAAGCTTTTCCTGCATCTATTGATATGCTCATATGGTTTGTATTCTTCAATTTGTTGTGTGGAGTATCACACTGATTGATTTGCGGATATTGAAAAATTCTTGCATCCCTGAGATAAATCCCACTTGATCATGGTGTATGATCCTTTTAATGTATTGTTAGATTCGGATTGCTAGTATTTTGTTGAGTATTTTTGCAGATTAAAAAAAAAAAAAGAATGTTTATGCCAAAATGGAAAGGAGAAAAATAAATCAAGAAAAAATAGGAAAAAAATATGAACAGATATGGTTCCTGCCCTCCAAGGACATTGTAGTATCAGTGGGGGAAGTAAAGACATCCTAAATGCATGCAACAAGCATAACAGATGCTTTTATCCACAGTATCTGTCCAAGTAGCTGCAGAACAAGGAAGTGATTGATTTCACCAGGCTTCAAGGAAGAAGTTACTCACGAACTGAGTAGATGTTCTCTAGGAAGACTGGGGGAAACATACCTGTAGGAAGGGAAAGCATGAGAGAAATACCAGCGAGTGAAAAGCCATGCCATGTTCTACACTAATAAGTCATTCTGATACTAAGGACTCTCAGATCCAGAGCTGAGGCTGGAGATGCCTCAAGGGACCGTGGGCTGGACAGCAGTGTGGGCCATAATACAGAAAGAGGGAAGGATCAAGAAAAGAGTTGTGCTGGGATGTGGGGACCCTGAAAGGGAAGGAGATAGTTTACAACATGGGTTTGGAGTCAGACACATAAGAGGAGAGTTTGGCTGGGAAAAATCAGGGACAATTCTTCCTTTAAGGTAGGAGGGAAGGAGGAAAGAAAGCACAAGACATTCTGAAGTAGGGAGTGAGAACTGACAGGCCTAGGAGGTCCACCCCTGACCTTTCCAGAAAAGTCAGAGGCAAGGACTTTAGTTAAAAAAAATAAAGTTGGGGGCTTCCCTGGTGGCGCAGTGGTTGAGAGTCCGCCTGCCAATGCAGGGGACGCGGG
>NW_006771270.1:253399-267734 GCF_000442215.2 Lipotes vexillifer
GAGGGAAGAGATATGGGGACATATGTATATGTATAGCTGATTCACTTTGTTATACAGCAGAAACTAACACAACAGTGTAAAGCAATTATACTGCAATAAAAAAAAAAAAAAAAAAAAAAAAAAGAGTGCCAAGTCCATTCAATGGGGAAGGAACACCTTTTTCACCATATGGTTCTAGGACAACTGGGTTTCCACATGCAAAAGAAAGAAGTTGGACCCTACCTCACAGCAAATACAAATATTAACTCAAAATGGAACTATGACTTAAATATAAGAACTAAAACCATATATATCTTAGAAAAACATAGGGGAAAATCCTTATAACCTTGAATTTGGCAATGGATTCATAGATTTGACACCAAAAGCACAAATAACTAAAGAAAAATACAGATAAATTGGACTTCATCAAAATTAAAAATTTTGTGCATCAAAGGCATTATCAAGAAATTGAAAAGACAACCTACAGAATGGCAGAACTTATTTGCAAATCATTTGTTAAGGGCTAAATATCCAGAATATATAAAGAATTCCTACACTCAAAAAAAAGACAAACAACCCAATCTCAAAAATGGAAAAATGACTTGAATAGACATTTCTCCAAGGAATATATACAAATGGCCAATAAGCACATGAAAAAATGTTCAACATCATTAGCCACTAGGGAAATGTGTATAAGAGCCTCAATGAGGTATCACTTCATATCTACAAAGATGGTATTAATAATAATAATAATAAATGGAAATTAACAAGTGTTAGGATTTGGAGAGATTAGAATTCTCATGCATTTCTGGTAGAAATGTAAAATGGTACAGACTCTGGAAAACAGTTTGCTGGTTGAAAAACCAAAATTTAAACATAGATTTCTGTATGACCCAGCAATTCCACTCCTAGGTATATACCCAAAAGAACTGAAAACAAGGATTCAGATACTTGTATGCCAATGTTCACTGCAGTAGCCAAAAGGTGGAAACAACCCAAACAACAGGGTAAATGGATAAGCAAAATGTGGTATACACACACAATGTAATATTGTTCAGCCATAAAAGGGATGAAGTTCTGATACATGCTACAACATGGATGAACTATAATCATAGCCATGTTGGGGGAGGGGTGCAGATTGTGTAGGTACTTGGCTTTTACTCTAAGTAAGACAGAAAGCCATTGGAAGGTTTTGAAGGGGCAAGATGTGAACTGACTTATGTTTTTAAAGAACCACTTTGGAGACAATGAGGGAAGTGTGGAAACCAGTTAGGAGGCTATTGAAATTACCAGGTAAGGTACAATGGTGGCTTGACCCAAGATGTAGCAGTGGATGTGGTAAGAAGTAATTTACATTTCTGTAAATAATGTCAATAGGATGTACAGACAGTGTGGAATTAGAGTGTGAGAGAAGGGGCAGAGTCAAGGATGGCACTGAGGACTTAAGCCTGAGCAAAGGATCAATGGAGTTGACATTTACAGAGAGAGGGAGACTGTAGGAGGAGCAGATTTGGAAGGGGGAAGATCAAGAGTTTGTATTGGGTCATGTTAAGGTTGATTTGCCTGTTAGATGTCTAAGGAGTTATTGAGTAGGGAACTGGATGCATAAGTCTGGAGTGAGATATGTCAGAGGTAAGGAAACAAATATTCAGGTCTAAGACACTTCCACAAGGTCACACAGCTAAGAAGTGGCAGGACCCAGGACTCACTCCAAAACCTGGGTTCTTAACCTCTGTGTTATACTGCTTCCCCAGTAACCCATGGTGAGCCAAGACTTGGTTTTTGAGGAGGGAGAACAGTGTAGAAGTTTTCAGGCTGTTGACCCTTAGCCTTGATGACTATAATTCTCCCTGTCCCAACCTGAGTTGTTACTAGGATAGGTTTCATCTGCAGTCCCTCTCAGCATGCATTTATTTGCCTTTATAAGAAAGCACTTCCCAGGAAATGGGCACCCCATGTCTCGCCCCGCGTGTGGGTGAACAGAGTGGGAGGAAGCGAGAGTTGTTGAGGGTTTTTGTCTTTCTTTCTTTCTTTTCCCCTTATTATTATTATTATTATTTTTTTTGGAAACTGTCTGGGGGACGTGGTGTTGCTGCTGGTGGTAGCAGAAACTGCTACAATCAGAGCTATTTCAAAGCAAAGAACTAATTTACTGCATGAATGACTTTAGCTCAAAAGAAGAAATAAGGACGACCAGGAGTCCTAAGGCAGCAGAATAATAGGGTAATTTACACGGAGAGATGAGGGAGATGGGAGAAATATGCAGGGTAATTCTTTTGCATAATCTTTATTTTATGTTTTTGCCCTTTATCCCTTTGCCTCTCTGGGCACAGAGCCTCAGTTCAGACATGCTTCTTAGCCATCCTCAGGTTGATCCCTGAAAAAGAAGAAAGGGCAAGGAAGACAGGGCTGCTCAGGCTGGGGAAGAGACCATTGGTAAGGAGGTGGTTTCATGGCTGCTTCCTAAAGCCAGCTTCTGTTAGAAGGATGGTCTGTGGGAGGTCCCTTCTGAGCCTTGAGATTGCTGAGGGATTGCAAAGGACAGCTTCATATGCCCAGTTGAGTGCAGTGTACAAATTAGATGCTATCTACCACCAGCCTCAGCTGGCCCCAAACTAAGAGCTCACTATTATCCCTGTTATGGACTGAATATATGTCCCTCCTTCCAAATTCATATGTTGAAATCCTATCCCCCAATGTGATAGTATTAGGATGTGGGACCTTCAGGAGGTAATTGAATCATGAAGGTGGAACCCACATGAATGGGATTAGTGCCCTTATAAAAGAGACCCCAGAGATCTCTCTCCCCATCTTTCTACCATGTCAGGATACAAGGAGAAGTAGGCAGTGTACAACCCAGAAGAGGGTTCTCGCCAAGATCCAACCATGCTGGCACCCCATCCTAGGAATTCCAGCCTCCAGAACTGTAAGAAATAAATTTCTGTTGCTCAAAAAGAATTAAATATCTAGGAATAAACCTACCTAAGGAGACAAAAGACCTGTATGCAGAAAATTATAAGACACTGATGAAAGAAATTAAAGATGGTACAAACAGACGGAGAGATACACTATGTTCTTGGATTGGAAGAATCAACATTGTGAAAATGACTCTACTACCCAAAGCAATCTACAGATTCAATGCAATCCCTATCAAACCACCACTGGCATTTTTCACAGAACTAGAACAAAAAATTTCACAATTTGTATGGAAACACAAAAGACCCTGAACAGCCAAAGCCACCTTGAGAACGAAAAATGGAGCTGGAGGAATCAGGCTCCTTAACTTCAGACTATACTACAAAGCTACAGTAATCAAGACAGTATGGTACTGGCACAAAAACAGAAATATAGATCCATGGAACAGGATAGAAAGCCCAGAGCTAAACCCACACACATATGGTCACCTTATCTTTGATAAAGGAGGCAAGAATATACAGTGGAGAAAAGACAGCCTCTTCAATAAGTGGTGCTGGGAAAACTGGACAGGTACATGTAAAAGTATGAAATTAGAACACTCCCTAACACCATACACAAAAATAAACTCAAAATGGATTAAAGACCTAAATGTAAGGCCAGACACTATCAAACTCTTAGAGGAAAACATAGGAAGAACACTCTATGACATAAATCACAGCAAGATCCTTCTTGACCCATCTCCTAGAGTAATGGAGATAAAAACAAAAATAAACAAATGGGACCTAATGAAACTTCAAAGCTTTTGCACAGCAAAGGAAACCATAAACAAGACCAAAAGACAGCCCTCAGAATGGGAGAAAATATTTGCAAATGAATCAACTGACAAAGGATTAATCTCTAAAATTTACAGGCAGCTCATGCAGCTCAATAACAAAAAAATAAACAACCCAATCCAAAAATGGGCAGAAGACCTAAATAGACATTTCTCCAAAGAAGACATACAGACTGCCAACAAACACATGAAAGAATGCTCAACATCATTAATCATTAGAGAAATGCAAATCAAAACTACAATGAGATATCATCTCACACCAGTCAGAATGGCCATCATCAAAAAATCTACAAACAATAAATGCTGGAGAGGGTGTGGAGAAAAGGGAATCCTCTTGCACTGTTGGTGGGAATGTAAAATGATACAGCCACTATGGAGAACAGTATGGAGGTTCCTTAAAAAACTAAAAATAGAGCTACTATATGACCCAGCAATACCACTACTGGGCATATACCCTGAGAAAACCATAATTCAAAAAGAGTCATGCAATACAATGTTCACTGCAGCTCTATTTACAATAGCAAGGACATGGAAGCAACCAACCTAAGTGTCCATCAACAGATGAATGGATAAAGAAGATGTAGCACATATATACAATGGAATATTACTCAGCCATAAAAAGAAACGAAACTGAGTTATTTGTAGTGAGGTGGATGGACCCAGAGTCTGTCATACAGAGTGAGGTAAGTCAGAAAGAGCAAAACAAATACCGTATGCTAACACATATAGATGGAATCTAAAAAACAAACAAAAAAATTGGTTATGAAGAACTTAGGGGTAGGACAGCAATAAAGACGCAGACCTACTAGAGAATGCACTTGAGGATACGGGGATGGGGAAGGGTAAGCTGGGACAAAGTGAGAGAGTGGCATGGACATATATACACTACCAAATGTAAAATAGATAGCTAGTGGGAAGCAACCGCATAGCACAGGGAGATCAGCTCGGTGCTTTGTGACCACCTAGAGGGGTGGGATAGGGAGGGTGGGAGGGAGGGAGACGCAAGAGAGAAGAGATATGGGGATATATGTATATGTATAGCTGATTCATTTTGTTATAAAGCAGAAACTAACACACCATTGTTAAACAATTATACTCCAATAAAGATGTTAAAAAAAAATTTCTGTTGCTCATAAGCCACCCAGTCTATGGTAATCTGTTGTAGCAGCCCGAACTGACTAAGACCATCCCAGATTCTTAATTTCCCAGCACAGAGAAGATCTGGGCTGGCAGGATGCTTAGAGCGCATTTGGTCCAAGACCTACATATTCCAAGTTAAGGAAACCACAAAGGCCTGGGTTCCAAGTCTTACTCCAGTACGTACTAGCTATATGACCTTGGCCAGACCCCGGAGCCCTGAGTTTTCTCATGTATAAAATCAAGATTGTCGTATATCCTGATATTGTATCAGAATTCTGATATTGTATCAGAATTCTGATATTGTATCAGAATTCTGATATTGTATCAGTGTATATCACGAATATACACTGATATTCGTGAGGATCAAGTGAGTCGATGCTTGCCAAAGTGCTTTGTAAACTGTAAAGTACCATATAAATGTGAGTTACTGTTATTATTTGTCAATGAAGGAAACTGAGTCCCAGGGGGATTAAGTGACTCATCCAAAGTCACATTGTAAGTAAATGTAGATGAGAGCTTGAGCCTAAATCTCCAGTGTTCTTTCCACAGGAGAGACAGTGTGCGGTAGTGGTTAGAGTACAGACTTTGGAGCAGGCTGCCTTGTCTGCCATTTGCCAGCTATGGGACTTAGGGTAAATCAGTTATCGTACCTGTGCCTCAACTTCTGCAAAGTGAATATAATAATAGTACCTACCTCAGAGAGCTGTTGTGAGTTAATATATGTGAAGCGTTTAGAACAATGTTTGCAAGTGGTATTTAATAAATGCCAGCTATTGCTATTACTCAGGAAATATGAGCTAAGCCCCGGTAACCTCAAAGCATGTGGGGCTCTCCCCTTGTGGATCCTCTCAAATACCAAGAAAGGAGAGTCACTGCAGCAATAAGAATTCAGGTTAGGTTGAGTTAGAGCTTCAAGTGTGGTAGAGCCAAAGGGTTCTGCCTTGGAGTCAGGAGACCTGAGTTGTGGGCCCAGCTCTACCACCCAAGACAATCTCTCCAAGGTCCAAGTGCCTTCTCTATAAAATGAAGGTGACAGTCCTTTCCAACTTGTTCATACTATAGGGCTTTTTTTGTTGTTTTGGGGGATTTGTTTTTTTGCGGTACGCGGGCCTCTCACTGTTGCAGCCTCTCCCATTGCGGAGCACAGGCTCCGGACGTGCAGGCTCACGGGTCCAGCCGCTCCGCGGCATGTGGGATTTTCCCGGACCGGGGCACAAACCCACGTCCCCTGCATCGGCAGGCGGACTCTCAACCACGGCGCCACGAGGGAAGCCCCATACTATAGGGCTTTGAGTACACCCAAGTGGAACACCTCATAAAGTTTAAAGTTACCTTTACAACTCCAGATTGGGAACTGTTTGAAGGAAGGGATTCACTTTATACCGCTTGTGTTCAGAGCCTAGCATACCACAGTAGCTCAATTTTTGAGTGAATTTTTGTTTAGAGGTTAGAATGTGTCATTAGTTGTTAGAATTATTTCTGGAGAGCTGTCAACTGCACCTCTTTGCCTTTTTTAGAATTTAGGAAGCAGCAGGAGCCTTACTGCACAAATCCACATCTGCCTTAGGAGACCTTAAAAGACTAAAGGCTAAAGCAGATGGGAAGAGAGGAGCCTAAGATCAAAGACCAACCCAGAGTTCCTGATGCTGACAGTGACCATGACTCATTGAATCAAGATTTGAGGGGATGGGGAAGGAAACCCCAAGGAATAGTTCAAAATATCCTGCTTCCTCATTGACATTTATACACTACCAAGTGTGAAATAGACAGCTAGTGGGAAGCAGCCGCATAGCACAGGGAGATCAGCTGGGTGCTTTGTGACCACCTAGAGGGGTGGGATAGGGAGGGTGGGAGGGAGACTCAAGAGGGAGGGGATATGGGGATATATGTGTACATATAGCTGATTCACTTTGTTATACAGCAGAAACTAACGTACCATTGTAAAGCAATTATACACCAATAAAGATGTTAAAAAAATATATCCTGCTTCCTAAATCCTAAAGTGAGCACCACCAATCTGGCCTGGACATTAGGCTCATCCTTCTTGGAGGCAGAAACATGGACAAATTGACTTTGACCACATTTTGCTTCCTTGGTCATGAAATTCAACCTTAGCCACAGTTCTATCTGCCCTGGCCTTCCCCATTCCAGACCTCTTTGTCCAGTCACCATAATTATCAGCCACAGAAACTCCAGAAAGGTCCAGTTATTGCTACAAACAGAAGATCAGGAGTTATTCTCTGTTACCTGTACATAAATGCTCCTACTTAATGTGTAAAAACACCTATTCTATGATTGAATGGGCTCTAGGTTTATGGTTGTAGCCGTTGCATTGCTGTAGCCGGTGCTTTTATGGCCCTAATTCCATACTAAACCTTAGTTTTAATTTTCTCCTCTTACCCTGAAGCCAGAGTTTCCTGAATGTGGGAGAAGGGAGAGGGTTCCTGCCCAATCACTCTAGGCCACCTGTCACAGCAAAAATTCTTGCTAGTGCCAAACCAACCCACCTGCTCCTCCGTCAAAGAAGAAGGTCACCTACCCTGTAGGGAGGAGGCCTGAGCAGCCCAGATGTCCTCTGTGTTGGAGGTCTGAGCTTTGAAAGTAGCAAGTTCATCCTCTAAGTGTGCGAGGGTAGTGCCAGCTGTTCACGGCCCCAGGAGATGCCCAGGCTAAGGCAAAGGGAGGGCAGGGGTCAGATAAACAGGTCAAGAAAAGAAGGCCTGCCAGTTGGAGGACCTGACCCTAGCCACAGGTACAGCATCATTGAACAAAGAGCAATGGGAGGAGGGCAGGTAACAAGCTCTGTCTCTATCCCTGGTGCTGACTCATGCTTGTAACACTTGGTCCTGATTGTTTCTCCCTAACCCCAGGATTCTGGTGACTCCTGTCCAATCTTCCGTTGCTTTTATTTCCTCTCTTGATGACAGTTTAGCAATTTTTACACTGCTGTAGAGTAAACAGAATTGTAACTTGTGTTTCACAATTGACGCAATCTGTTTCAAGTAATGTTGACAATTCTATCACATTTCCAAGAAAGTGTTTTCCCTTGGGCACATTGAGGACTCCTCCCCCTAACACAGCATTGCCTCTCACACAGTCCTTACCCACGATGCAGAGGTGAGAAGTGGAGAGAGAATGGCATCAGCAGGAGCTATTGGGTGAGTAAAGTTGGTCCCAGCAGGATGCCTCTCCACCTGAAGATTTAGTATTCTAGGGAGCCACCAAACAGCCCTTGTGGAGCAGAGTGGGTTGTTTGAACATGTCAAATTTTGCAAAGCCACTTAGTGTGACAAAAAAACTCTCCCAGGAGGCATATTTGAGATCTGGAGGGCAAGGATAAAGAGGGAGGAGCCCCACCTCAGCTCCACTCTCCAGACAAGGGAGAAGGATGGACTCACTGTATGAGAAAATCTGGTATTTTACCTGCTACAACCTAGACAGGGCTACAGTGGGAAAAAATGGGTGATTTGAAAGAACTCCCTAAGGGATTCTTTTAGGTCCCTTCTGCTCTTACCCATGGACTTGTCATTCATTTTGGAGTGGAAGAAGTATGGGTTCTAAATTGGAAACTATAATCTACCACTTGCTAGCTGGTGAGTTTGCGCCAGGTATTTAATCTCTCTCGACTTCTGCTTCCACATCTGTAAAATGCATGATAACAACATCCCTCTTCACAGGATTCTCATGAGGACTCAATGAAATAATAAATGTAAAACACCCAAAGCATGATGAGGCCTCAATGAATGGGGAGAGGGGTTCTCTTCTGTCCTCCCTTCTGTGCCTCACTCTTCTCAGATATACAATGAGACTTTGAACACCTCCTCAGAAACCCAAAAAGGCAAAGGCCCTTTGAACTTCAGATTTCTGAAGCTCAAATTCTAACCATGCTCTAAAGCCAGGAATAGAGAGAAAAGTGGGCTTTCTGAGGCCAATTCTCATGTTCTTAAGATTTTGGGGGGAAATTGTAAGGCCATGGATACTAGTCATTGATAAAAGAATCATTGGCACACCATGGAATAGAGCACCCACACTCATCCAATGGGGGGAAGAAAGAGCCGTTTAAGTAAATAATCTGTTCCTTTTCTTCTCCATGTCCCCATAGCTCCTCTCCACGACCCCTTCCTCCATACACATGTGAATATTTAGGAAAATGGGTGTGGTGCTTTCAGTCCTTTCAGGAACCAGACACCTTCCTAACCAATGCAACCAGGTGGTGGACATCACTACAAAGTGAGAGGAT
Organism: Lipotes vexillifer; assembly: GCF_000442215.2. Lineage (NCBI taxonomy): Eukaryota > Metazoa > Chordata > Mammalia > Artiodactyla > Lipotidae > Lipotes > Lipotes vexillifer. The sequence goes on from NW_006771270.1 coordinate 262,507, forward strand.
TGGAGTAAATGTCCTCTAAGCTCCTTCAGCCTTGATCTGGTTGTAAGTATACACTGGCTTACACAAGCTGCTTGTAGGCAAGGTTTGAACCTTGTACTTTGACTATGTCACCCTTAGATCTGATTATTGTGCTTTCCATATGTGTGCACAAAACTCGACGACTGATAAGTGGAAAAAATTACAACTAATTGGGCCACATAGGCAATTCTCACTGGCCCCAAGGTCTTCAGAACCATGGACAGATCTTGCCCCCAAGAGGAGGTTGGCCGAGAAGACTCACAAGGGAGAAAAAACCAAAAACCAAAACAAGAATGTCAGGGGCTAGAAGAGACCAGAGAGATTTTCTAAATTTAATTAGTCATTTTAGAGATGGGAAAACTGAGGCCCAGAGAGGAGGAAGGACTCTTCTGAAGTCATACAGCGACCAAGTATGTTCTTATGACTCCCAGACCTTTTTCTCATAACTCAACAAAGAATACAAAGTCCAACAACTTCAGCTTGGTAAAGGGAGACAATGTTTCTATGTTTGTTCCCAATTTGAGCTTTTCTGCTACAAATGACAAAGGAAAAGGACAAGAGAATCCTTCTCTCGAGGTTTCTTTGTGACGGTCTCTGTCAAACAAATTTAGAAAGTAAGAGTTTCAGTCCTGATCATGAAATTGTACACACACACACACAAATCAATATTATTGGGTTCCCTGAGGGTGACTCATCTCCCTTCAAGAGAAAGGCCACCTGAGGGCAGAGACCTTCCTCTCCCCCCTCCCAGCATCAAGTTGAATACCCTTCTTCAGTCATCTTTCTGCATTTGAACTTTATATTTTCCCCTTTCAGCCCCCTTAACTTCTTCAGACCAGCCCCTGCTAAGACAAGCATACTATCTTCCTCACCAGCCCAAGAACTCCCTATGGGAGGCAGCCACAGTGTCTCTTTGGGGTGAGTGCTCCTTCCCATTGGGAGCTATGCCTCCCTCATTGGCCTCATATTCCCACAGGACAGGGACTGGTCTACCCCAGTAGGCAGAGCCTGGTCTTTTCCTCTTGTTCCTCAATACTTAGGATGATAGTATAAGCCCAGAGGAATGGGGGTAATTATAAGAAAATTATACTCGGGCCAGGAGTCCTTTCAGGAACCAGACACCTTCCTAAAAGTGTGAAGAAAGTGCAACAGCCAGGAGTCTGCAATCTCTCTCACTACATTTTTACAGGTTCACATCCTACCTCCCATTCTCCTCATCCCAGCCAGAAACATCTTCATCAATCAGTGCAACCGATAGCAGGAAAGCATCTGGGAAATTTGGTGCTAAGCTGCTAATTGGGGTCTGTGGCATGGAGGGAGGGGTCAAAGAAGGAGGAGTTATTGTGCTACAGAGGAATTGTTCAGGTTTCCTTACACACTGGAGCCCTGAGACTGGGCTGTCTCTTTGCCCCCTTCCTGGCGTCAGTCACATGTCTGCCGAACTAGAATCAATAGCCAGAGGACTCGGTGTCTGAAGGTGATAATGATGAGGTCCTGAGAGGCAAGAAGACTCCACTCTACTTCACTAATGACAAAGGTCAGCCCAGGTGCCTGGATATCCCTCCAAGCTATTCATTGTTCTCAACTTTGGGTTGGGGAGGGAGCCCCAAAACTCTCACCTCTTCAGTGCAGAAAGACAGCACTAAAAGGGACTTTGGACATCATCTAATCAAATCTTCTCATTTTACAGATAGGTAAATAAAGGCCCAGAGAGATTCAAATGGCAATTTAGCATCAACATTCATCTCCAAAAATCAGAACTTCCAACTCCTGAGCCACAGAGAGGCACCATGGTAAAGTAGAAAAAGGCTCTGGATTCAGACAGGACTGGTGTCTAAATCCTGACTCTGCCACCTGACATGCTGTGTTCTTGGGCAAATCACTTAACCTCTCTGAGCTTGTTTCCTTGGTGATGATGGGAACTGTGGGGATTTAATGAGATGGCATGTGTGGAAGAGCTTCATACATAACAGACCACCAAAGAAGGGAATTCTCTTTCCCCAGTCTGCATTTCCTCCACAGCTCCTTCTCAACACCATCAGCAAATCTGTTCTCCCCACCGGCCTATAGGGCCTCTGCCCTCACCTTTCCTGCCACCATCTAAGTGCCCCCAACTCCCTCCCCCCAGAGTAAGCTGGGGAAGGAGAGTTCTTGAGTCCCTTCTGAGCTCTCTCCCTCCCTGCTTCACTCTTTTTTGTCTTTCCACCCATCTCTGAGGGGTAGCAGAGGTTCTAATATGACCAAGTGGAGGCAGGGAGCAGAAGAAGGTGGGAAGAAACTGGCAAGGTCAGCAAGCTGGCCTCTTTGTCCCTGGAAAATGAGTGCAATTTCCATTCCTTTCCATGGGGAGACAGCGGCAGCTAAAGTGTTGCCGCGGTGAGTAATGGCCCCAGCAATGGCTCTGCCCTCCACTTGTACCTCGTGCCCCAAAGGTGAACTAGGGGCCAATGAGTCAGGGGGAGCAACAGCTTCAACTCAGTCCCAGCACGCACACCAGCCCCTCAACCCTCTGCAGTATTTCTTTTCTCCCGGGAGTCCCCCAAACCTGGTCTCAGGAGCAGCCAGAGCTCATTTGATCCAGTGCACCAGGGGAAATGGAGGCCCAGAGAGGGGCAGGGTCTCACCTGAAGGCACACAGCTGCTCAGAATGCTTAGGCCTCTGAGCCATAGGCCCTCCCTCCTGCAGAGGCTGAGACTTTCTCACACTCCCCGGGGCCCTGCCACTAGCCCGTGCGCTTATCTACAAAGGAAAGAATGAAAACCCAGACAGACCTAAATTGAATGTTAGCTTACTAGCTATGTGACCTTGGGAAAATTACCTAACCTCAATTGTCCCATCTGTAAAAGGTGACAATGATGCTATCTCTGCAGCCGTTAAAAGATTGATGGGTCAGCATATTTAAAGTGTTGCCTTCTCAAACTCCTCCAAAATATAGCAGAGGGAGGAACACTCCCAAATTCGTTCTACGAGGCCGCCATCACCCAGACACCAAAACCAAAGATGTCACAAAGAAAGAAAACTACAGGCCAATATCACTGATGAACATACATTCACTCTCATTCAACATAATTTTGGAAGTTCTAGCCACAGCAATCAGAGAAGAAAAAGAAATAAAAGGAATCCAAATCGGAAAAGAAGAAGTAAAGCTGTCACTGTTTGCAGATGACATGATACTCTACATAGAGAATCCTAAAGATGCTACCAGAAAACTACTAGAGCTAATCAATGAATTTGGTAAAGTAGCAGGATACAAAATTAATGCACAGAAATCTCTGGCATTCCTATATACTAACGATGAAAAATCTGAAAGTGAAATCAAGAAAACACTCCCATTTACCATTGCAACAAAAAGAATAAAATATCTAGGAATAAACCTACCTAAGGAGACAAAAGACCTGTATGCAGAAAATTATAAGACACTGATGAAAGAAATTAAAGATGATACAAACAGATGGAGAGATATACCATGTTCTTGGATTGGAAGAATCAACATTGTGAAAATGACTCTACTACCCAAAGCAATCTATAGATTCAATGCAATCCCTATCAAACTACCACTGGCATTTTTCACAGAACTAGAACAAAAAATTTCACAATTTGTATGGAAACACAAAAGACCCCGAATAGCCAAAGCAATCTTGAGAACAAAAAATGGAGCTGGAGGAATCAGGCTGCCTGACTTCAGACTATACTACAAAGCTACAGTAATCAAGACAGTATGGTACTGGCACAAAAACAGAAAGATAGATCAATGGAATAGGATAGAAAGCCCAGAGATAAACCCATGCACATATGGTCACCTTATCTTTGATAAAGGTGGCAGGAATATACAGTGGAGAAAGGACAGCCTCTTCAATAAGTGGTGCTGGGAAAATTGGACAGGTACATGTAAAAGTATGAGATTAGATCACTCCCTAACACCATACACAAAAATAAGCTCAAAATGGATTAAAGACCTAAATGTAAGGCCAGAAACTATCAAACTCTTAGAGGAAAACATAGGCAGAACACTCTATGACATAAATCACAGCAAGATCCTTCTTGACCCATCTCCTAGAGTAATGGAGATAAAAACAAAAATAAACAAATGGGACCTAATGAAACTTCAAAGCTTTTGCACAGCAAAGGAAACCATAAACAAGACCAAAAGACAGCCCTCAGAATGGGAGAAAATATTTGCAAATGAATCAACTGACAAAGGATTAATCTCTAAAATTTACAGGCAGCTCATGCAGCTCAATAACAAAAAAATAAACAACCCAATCCAAAAATGGGCAGAAGACCTAAATAGACATTTCTCCAAAGAAGATATACAGACTGCCAACAAACACATGAAAGAATGCTCAACATCATTAATCATTAGAGAAATGCAAATCAAAACTACAATGAGATATCATCTCACACCAGTCAGAATGGCCATCATCAAAAAATCTAGAAACAATAAATGCTGGAGAGGGTGTGGAGAAAAGGGAACACTCTTGCACTGCTGGTGGGAATGTGAATTGGTTCAGCCACTATGGAGAACAGTATGGAGGTTCCTTAAAAAACTACAAATAGAACTACCATATGACCCAGCAATCCCACTACTAGGTATATACCCTGAGGAAACCAGAATTCAGAAAGAGTCATGTACCAAAATGTTCATTGCAGCTCTATTTACAATAGCCCGGAGATGGAAACAACCTAAGTGCCCGTCGTCGGATGAATGGATAAAGAAGATGTGGCACATATATACAATGGAATATTACTCAGCCATAAAAAGAAACGAAATTGAGCTATTTGTAATGAGGTGGATAGATCTAGAGTCTGTCATACAGAGTGAAGTAAGTCAGAAAGAGAAGGACAAATACCGTATGCTAACACATATATATGGAATTTAAGAAAAAAAAAATGTTATGAAGAACCTAGGGGTAAAACAGGAATAAAGACAGAGACCTACTGGAGAACAGACTTGAGGATATGGGGAGGGGGAAGGGTGAGGTGTGTTAGGGCGAGAGAGAGACATGGACATATATATACTAACAAACGTAAGGTAGATAGCCAGTGGGAAGCAGCCGCATGGCACAGGGAAACCGGCTCGGTTCTTTGTGGCTGTCTGGAGGGGTGGGATAGGGAGGGTGGGAGGGAGGGAGACAAAGAGGGAAGAGATATGGGAACATATATATATGTATAACTGACTCACTCTGTTATAAAGCAGAAACTAACACAC
>NW_006771270.1:268723-274334 GCF_000442215.2 Lipotes vexillifer
TGGAGAACAGTATGGAGGTTCCTTAAAAAACTACAAATAGAACTACCATATGACCCAGCAATCCCACTACTGGGCATATACCCTGAGAAAACCAGAATTCAGAAAGAGTCATGTACCAAAATGTTCATTGCAGCTCTATTTACGATAGCCCAGAGATGGAGACAACCTAAGTGCCCATCATTGGATGAATGGTTAAGGAAGATGTGGCACATATATACAATGGAATATTACTCAGCCATAAAAAGAAACGAAATTGAGCTATTTGTAATGAGGTGGATAGACCTAGAGTCTGTCATACAGAGTGAAGTAAGTCAGAAAGAGAAAGACAAATACCATATGCTAACACATATATATGGAATTTAAGGGGAAAAAATGTCATGAAGAACCTAGGGGTAAGACAGGAATAAAGACACAGACCTACTGGAGAATGGACTTGAGGATATGGAGAGGGGAAAGGGTAAGCTGGGACAAAGTGAGAGAGTGGCATGGACATATATACACTACCAAACGTAAAACAGATAGCTAGTGGGAAGCAACCGCATAGCACAGGGAGATCAGCTAGGTGGTTTGTGACCACCTAGAGGGGTGAGGTAGGGAGGGTGGGAGGGAGGGAGACGCAAGAGGGAAGAGACATGGGAACATATGTATATGTGTAACTGATTCACTCTGTTATAAAGCAGAAACTAACACACCATTGTAAAGCAATTATACTCCAATAAAGAGGTTAAAAATAAATAAATAAAATGTTGCACACAGTGCCTGGTACACGGCAGGCACTTAATAATGCATGAGTTCCCTCTCAGCCCCATTCTCAGACCCTGTGCAGGTTTCCACTCTCCATTTCTTCCCCAGACATTGCCAGGGGAGCAAGAATACCCAGGTGAGGCTCACAGCCAGTGTGTCCTCCTGCCCCATGTTGAATGGCCTGTAGAGGGAATTAAAGTCCAGAAGTGGGAAATCGTGTTTCCAGAGAGGCCCAGGGGTCCCTCAGGCCTGGGTTCCTACGCAAGGTAAGAGAAACTTGTTCTGGGTCATGTCCCAGCCTTGAGTCTGAGCACATTTGATCTGGGTGGGATAAGCTAACTTTCTGCATCTGCCCTGCTCCCAACCACGTCCAGGCCCTCAGAGGGGCCCCCGAGCCCTGGGCCTGCACATGTGGTCTGCATGGGCATGGCTGAAATGATGCCCATTTGCAGAACCAGAGGAGGACTTGATTGGGAAGAGCACAGAGGAACCCCTGAGGGGCGCATGGGGAGCTTTCTGAAGATCCTCCCCACCCTATGCCCTCCCCCATCACATTCACAGGCAGGTGTACACACCTGCTTGGAGACATGCTACAAGCTGCATCCTTCTGAGTGTGTTGATGGGGGCTGCCTGCAGGGGAGTAGGTGAATGGGAGAAGACCCCCCTCCTGACTCATGACCAGTGCTTCCCATCACTCTGTGTGTCCCCTCTGGGACTCGTCCCACCCAGGGAGGGACATCCAGAGTCCCGGTTCTCATCTCTGAGCCTCTTGGCAGATGGCAAACCCAAAAAGAGTCAACCAACATCACCCAGGCTGGAAGTGGCAGATGTACGGCTCGCAGCCATGACTTCTGAGTCCAAATCCAGTGCCATTCCCAAGGAAGTACAGTGCGCACACAGGAACACACATGTGTGCCAGGCCCACACATGCCCTCAGCAGCACATGGGAGCGTGTGGCCAACATTAGGGCTTACTCTTGCCAGGCCCCATTCTAAAGGGTTATTAAGTCAAGTTGAACCCTTTCAACACCCGTAGGAGGTAGGTACCCATTGTCCCCATTTTTCAGGTAAGGAAACTAAGGCACAGAGACGTTAAGTAACTATTCAAGGACAGAGTTAGAGCCTAAAGATGGATCTTGAGAAGTCTGGCTTCAGAACCAATCTCTTAATTGCTCTGCTATCTCTGCCATACTGGCTGGCCCTTTGCACAAAAGGACACACACTCTCTCTCTCACACACACACACACAGGGAGCCACTGGAGAGAGGCTGGTTTGGGCCCTAGAGTTGACGCCCTTCCTGGGAAAAATGCAGAAATAACTCTCCCCATGATCCCTCTCCCCTGCCCAGCCCACTCAATGAGAAAAAAGCCACCCACCATTCCCCTCCCTTGCCCCACCGCCATCTCCCTAAGGCCCCATCTCCTTGGTCCCCCAGGGACCTCGATTACATTGCAAAGATGTCCTGGCAGTCAGGAGGCAAGAACAGAATGAAATATATGTAACATCTTATTAGTAAAGGACATCTGAGCCTCTAATTAAAATTTGCCTAATGACCCAAATTCTCCATCATTTTCACTCTCAGAGACATTAACTTAAGGTGACAGGTACTTAGGCAAAGGGAAAATTAATTTTTCCTTTAAAAAATTAAAGGGGAAAAGTGTAGCCTGCTCCCTTATTTATTGATTTCTCATTAAAATGTTTATTTTTCAAACTTCCTCCCACTCTTTCCCAATAAAACCTGATGTGGAGAATAACTCAGTGAAGGGAAGAAGGGTGGAAGGAAAATGTCGTGGAGGTGGGCAACCGGGGGGCACCCACATGCCCTGGGGGGAGCAGGCAAGCTGCTGCACTGTGCAGGGCTGGGTGGAAGAAGGGGAAGGAAAATGTCGTGGAGGTGGGCAACCGGGGGGCACCCACATGCCCTGGGGGGAGCAGGCAAGCTGCTGCACTGTGCAGGGCTGGGTGGTCCCTCTGCCTAGGACCCTGGATGGTCACTGAGAAGCTGGCTATTGGTGCTGGAATTCAGGGGGAACCTGTTTTTATCCAAGCTCTTTGACTTGGCTGAGCCAATGGTGCCTGTTTCTTCACAGAACGGATGGTGGGCACCTCTCCCTCAACTCCAGGCTGCAGTCTAGCTTTCTGCCTGGGCATAATTCCCTGGGCAACAGGCTGCAGCCTAGAATACGCTCTGCGGGTGCAGGGACCCAGTGTGAGATGCCCAGGGAGGCGGCCGTGGTCTGTCTACAGGACCCCTGTCCCTGTTCTCGGCCTCCTGACTCCCCAGGTCTCTAAGGACCGAGGAGCGCTATGAGCCAGGGGTGGAGCCATCCAGGCAGGGAAACAGGATGATATTCCAACCTCAGAATATACAGTCTGCACAAACCCATTGGGGATTGGTCTAAAGAACATAGAAACATTTCCCTCCCCTTATGTATTAATTTGTGTACAATAATCTCCTCTTCAGGCTCCCTGGTGCTTTCTGCCTCTGCCCCGGGGGCTTGTCCCATCTTCCTCTGCATTTCCACATCCTCCCCAGGAGCTTTCTGCCCCACACCGGTCCCCAAATCCTTCTGCTGCTCTGTCCTCATTCTTCAGGATGTTAGCTTTCAACCAGGGGTTCCTGGTAGACTAAGGAAGAGAGGGGCAGGAAGAGGAGAGGCGAGGAGGAAAAAGGGTCCTCCTTTCTAGAGACCAGAAGTCTTGTTTCTACATTGCTAACTTCTGTCTCTCTCTCTGCCTCTCTTCTCTTTGTCATCCTCTCTCTCTTTATTTCCCCCTCTAGCGACATGACTGCTGCTGGGAAATCTGTCAGGTTTTGCTTCCTGGGGAGCTGAGGAAGGCTTTTCTAGCAATTAGGCCAAGGCCTCTGATCCGAGAGATCGCTGAACACCTGGCCAGCAATAACTCGGTCCACTGAGCTCCGCAGGGAGGCAGGGGGGAGGGAGAGGGCCGTAATGGGGGCCTCCCTCCATCTCCTGGTCAAGGGAAGGCCAACCACAGGAAGGGCTGGGGAGGGTGGTGGATGCTACTGTGGGCATATGGGCCTCAAAAGTCCTTCCCCACAGGCCACCTTTCCAAGGGCCACTGGCCCTGCTCAGCCCCCACCAGCCCCCCTGAGCGGCAGTTCCCGTCACACAAGGGCCAGGAAAGAAGTCAGTGGTGAGGCCATGGACAGGAGGAGGCATGTGTGCAGGGCGGAGTAAAGAAAATGGGATTTGGAAGCAAAAGACCCAAGGCCCAACTTCACCCTTTCCTTCCTATGTGATCTTGAGCACATCACTTCACGCCTTTGGGCCTCACTGGCCTCGGAAGTAAAATGGGAATGTTAATAACACCCACCGCCGAGGGCCCCTGGGAGGGGCAGAGGAGCAAGTGGACAAGAACTTGCTTTGGAAAGTGACACAGGACCCCCTCCGCTGCATCTGCCATTGCTGCCACCTTTCCACCCACAGACTGGGGAGAGCTGCAATTCCACTAATGCAAGGAAGAAAAAAATGTGTCGGGGTTTTAAAGATGCCTGTTCATCTTGCTTTGCATACATTTGCATATTGAGTTCAAGAGGCTCGTCCTAATTCTGAGGATGGAAAATAAAATAAATTAACGAACGCAAGATTAACAAATGCGACTCCTGCAGAAATTGTCTCCCGGGCTGTTCCGGGCTTGACACCTGGGAGACAAAGAATGTTCTCAAGGCAGTCAACCTTTGATCCCCTCTGGACCCTGCCTCTCTGACCCGCACCCAGAGGTCAGTGCTGGGGGAGCTGGAGGTGGGGAGCTCGGAAAGTAGGGGGCCAGGCCCAGACCCCAGGGCAAGGAGTGCCCCTCAGTTTGCTCCACTGTGAACTTGTGGTGCAGGATGTAGTGGACAAGAGCATGCGCTCTGGACTACACTGCCCAGGTCTGGATGCTGGCTCTGCCACATGCAGCTCTGTGGCCTTGGGAAAGTCATGGAACCTCTCTGTTCTTCAGTGCCCTTGAGAGTCAAACGGGAAAAACTGTGACACCGACCCTATAGGGTTAGTGTGAGGACAGAATGAGTTAATGGATATAAAGTACTTAGAGCTGAGCCCTGAATAGGCAACTGCTTGGTAAGTGTTCATTGGTGTTACTATTTTTATCATCACCCTCACCCCCATCATCATCATGTGGTAGAGGCCTTCATCCACTGTGTGGCTTTGGGAAAATCCCCTAACCCTTTTGGCCTTTGTTCCCCGAAGGGACTGGCCCAGGCCCCCTTCAAACTGTGACACAGCAGATCAGACTGAGTAGCTCCCAGCTTGCTCCAAGGCTGCCTGAGAACAGACTCCAAGGTATCTTGTCATATGCAAAGCACATGTAAAACACATGAAAATTACCACCTCCCTTGTACTCCTCAGCTCTTACAAATAGGAAGGGACCTTGGGGCCATCCCTGTGCAGGCCAGGGAGCTGGGACACTGCCCAGCCACCTGCGAAGAGTTTGGTCTTCCTGCTTCCACCCCTGCCCACACTGCCCCCACCCTGCCACCCTGGCCGCCTCACCCTCTCCCTGGACTGGCCTGAGAATCCCTCACCATCTGGGAGAAGGCACTGAGCAGCAGATCGCATATCACCAAGGTGTACATTTGCCTTGCGCTGGGCCCTTCACCCACTTTTTCACATTTCTCCCTCACTGCTGGGAGGGTGGTATCAGGACGCCCACTTTACAGATGGGAAGACTGCGGCTCAGAATGAAGCAACTTGTAAGAAGTCACCCTGTTGGAAAGGTGAGCTGGGAGTCCGGAGACTCACTATGCTGGGATTCCTTCCCTTGGGCTATAGCTCCAGGGTGGAGAAAGGAGAAGAGGTGGAGAGAACCGTGTCAGCCCACTTCCCTCCCCCCCCTACCCC
>NW_006771270.1:274422-279202 GCF_000442215.2 Lipotes vexillifer
CCCGCTACCCCCAGCCTTAGTGCCCCTGAGGCAGCGAGGCCTCCCTGCTCAGGACGCTGGCACCGGTAATCGAAGCTGAGGATCGATGTGGCTGTCTGCCAGGAGATTTCTGGAGCCCCAATGATTGATGGTGTCTGAGAGTCACCACTGAGGGCCACCCCCGTGACCATGATCCCTGACCCACTTAGAGTGGGCTTCCCCACCTTCTCTGGATCCAGCCCAGCACCTGGACTGCAGAGGCTGCTAAGCTGGGTCAGGGGTTGGAAATCAGATACCTATGGTCAGGTGCTCCCAATTCCCAGGAAGAATTCTCTCCCTTCCCAAATCCCAGAGGGGCCAGGCCGTGGGCTGGGGAGAAGGTTAGGAGGGAAATGATGACGCTCTCGACCACCAGTCCAGTGTCCAGGCTTCTCCCGGGCCCCTCCTCAGGCTCCCCTTGGTCAGCAGCAGCCCCGCTCTGCTGGCCCCCTGCCCACCTGCCACAGTCACAGCCTCAGCCGCCATCTCCATCTTCTCCTACCCTCTACGGCCCCTGCTCAGCCAGAGGCCCATTAAGTTGATTAAGAGGCACATTCCAGAATGAAGGAATGCATTTCAGTCCCTAGAGGACCCTCCTCCTTCCCTCTCCCTCCTGTTCCCCTCCTCCTCCTCATCCTCTGTCAAGCCCCTCCCCTGCCCACCCTGGCCCTGTCACTCACTCTCTAGAGATTCTAGGGACAGAGACGTTGGTCCCAGGGTAAGCCAAGACTGGACCAGGCTGACATTTGAGATGCGTGACTGGAGAGGGAAATAGGAATCTTTCTGCACTGATCATGTAATTTAATCCTCTCAATGGCCCTTCCAGGGAATAAGTACCCCCATTTTTTATAGATGAGGAAACTAAAACACAGAGAGGTTAAGTGCCTTGCCCAAGGTCACCTAGCTAAGAGACAAAACCTCGGTTGTTCTGAAGCCAAGCCCTGCCCTTCTGGGAAGCTGGTTCAACACAGAGATTCCTGAGCCCTCTCCCACAGATGCTAGGCCTGGCTGGGGTGGGGCCCATGGATCTGTATTTAACAACCACCTTTAGTAGTTCAGATTTGTATATAGGTTTAGAAATGACTTTATTAACCCAAATTCTTCATTTTGCAAATGTGAAAACTGAGACCCAGAGAGGGTATGTGATTGATCCAAGGTCACACAGCAAAAGGCCAAAGTAGGTGAGACCTAAGTCCCAGCTCACTTTCCACTTGGAGGACCATTAGCAGCCCCAGGCCTCCTCTGGCACCACCCGCCCCTCATCTCTACCTCCACTTCCCATGGAGTAACTAAATGTGGAAAGTCAGGGCAGGGTCTTCCACAAGAAAGGGGTAGCTGATGACTCCATACCCCTTCCTTCTGGGCCTGGGTGGAAGTTCTTTGCCTTCTCTGGGCCTCATTTCTTCCATCTGCAACTTGAGATGTGCCCTTTCTGCCTCCTGGAGAGGAGAAGGAAACCCCCTGGACGGCAAGGAAGCTGCTTGACTTTATGACAAATCATCACACCTTCCTTGTGGCTATTATCCCCTGTGGATGGAGGCAACAGGTCAGGGCCCAGAGATGACAGCAGGGTGACCAACCACCCCGGGGTTTGCCAGGACTTTCCCCACTTTAGCATTGAAAGTTCCACATCCTCGGTTCTGGGGAAAAAACAGACCGTTGGCCACTCTAGACAATAAGCCACGCATTCAGGGTCACACAGTATGAGTCCCCACAGCCTCCTTCTCCTCCCTCTTCCAGGGAGGAGGAAGGTGAGGAATAGGTAGTGGCATCCAGGTCTTCAAACTACTAATGACAATAAATAACAACAGTAATAAGGTAATGTTTCTTCAATTCTAAGATGCCATTGATTTTAAGTTAAAGTCAAGTTAACAGCTTTTCAGGGACAGAAGGAGACTTACATTATAATACCTTATATTACATTACATTATGTGCAGAATGCCTCCTGATGGCAAAAGTAAAATGTTGGAAAGATAACAGGGAGTCTTTCAATTGAGGAAATACGGTCATGGTAATAACCCTAATAGATGCACAGCCCAACACACGTAGCCCTTGTCCATTGACAGAGCACCACGAGGTATGGCAGATGTTACCGTTCTCTCCACTGCAGTGAGGAGGAAACTGAGGCTTAGGGAGGGCATACGCCCTCCCAGGGATCCCCCAGCTAAACCCAGGCAAAAGTCTGTCTGTCTTGTGGAAGCACAGACCACTCACTCCTTGAGGCTCCCAGAAGCAGACACTCAGCCAAGGAGGGTAGAGTCGGGGGAGGCTTCCTGTATCCTTCTGGGGATTAACAGCATTAGCTCCAGCCCCATATAACACCCATGGCCTCATAATTTATATTGTGGTTTTCATTACTTCCCTTCTCCAAAGGCTTGTTCAGTAAATTACCATTTTTATGAATTCCAAAGTGCTCTGTGGAGGGCAGAGCTCCACCTGGCTCTGACTGCCATGGAGAGGACAGAGGGGCTGGAGAAAGGGTTGGGGAGTGGGGGAGTCTCCCAGGTCCTGCATGCCAGGGGCTGGACAGCTTGCTTACCGTGAGGTGGAGGAAACTCAGCAGGCTTGGCAGATACCAGCCTGGGATCAAGTCACAGTTTCTCCCCACATCCTGGCATTGGTAGCTTGGGCCTCACTTCTGCATCTGTAAACGTGGGAGGGATCAGATGTCTTTTGTGGATGGTGTGAGAAGTAAACGAGGTGATGGGAGTGACATACATGGCACCTCGTAGTTATAACAAATGCTGTTTTCCTGCCTTGCTTGTAACCACCTCCCTGCTCCTCTCAGGTAAGTCAGTGAGTCGCCCGCCCCCTCCTCTAGGGAGCCTCTCAGGATTGCCCCACTTCAGGCCTCCTCTCCTTCTGCTCTTAATCCTTCTCAGCAATATAAGATAGATCAATACTTGCCAATAAGGAAGATCTCCAGCGTATATCCTGAAGGTAAAAAAGCAAGATGTAAACCAATTTGTAAAGTATGATTCTAATTTAATACAATATATTGTTATATGTATGAGTATATAGAGATATATCTGTATACGCACAGAAAAATCAGTAAGTACATTTCACAAATGGTTCATAGCTTGTGAAACCTCTGAGTGATAAGACAATGTTGGGGGCAGCAATTTTATTTTTGTGCAATTTTATGTAGTGGGACAGAGGTGATTTTTACCTTGCAGTAGGTATTTTTAATATATTTTTCAAGTTAAAAACGAAAAGAAAAGATGCAGAATACATCCTCCCCTGAAGAATACAAAATCCCCACCTCCTCTTTGCTCTAGGAAGATGCAGCCAGAGGTTAGATGTTGATGCTCCGGTGCCATGGATTCCGAAGCCAGAAATTTCAAGGGGAATGCTTTGCTCTCAAGTGAACGAGACTCTGGGCCCTGTTCCCTCCCTCCTACCCTTCTTCTGTCTCTGCCCCTCAGCCCCACCCCCACTAGAAGCCTAACCCTGTCCTCCCCGGAGACATGCCTAGTTAGCGCTGCATGTCAGAGGACCTGTCTGCACACCCTTGGATCTCTCTTGGAGGGGGACTGAAAGCCACTTAGGAACTGGAGCTGTTTCCTTCACCATTTTGATGATGCACCTGTACCCACTGCAGTCACCATGGCAACACAACTGTACCAGGGGTCACTGCCCAGGAAACAGACTGCCTGGAAACAGTGCTGAGGATGGGCAGGGTCGGATCAGAAACAGCCCCTTCCCCTCTTTCTGAGGGGGAAGCGAAGACAGGAGAAGCCAGGCAAGAGAGATGGCCCTCCAGAGGGAGTGGGGAAGCCCAGCAAGCATCTCCTCGCCCGCTACGTAAAGAGACAACAGCAGAGGGTCATCAGGACCACTTTGTTGTCTTGCACTCACTGCTCTGTCTGGAGAAGGGTAGCCCAGAGACAGGTTAAGAGCTTTGGCTCTGGAGCAGACAACCTCAGCTGGTCAATAAGCTCTATCACAAATGTTGGCATCTCCCTGTGTCTCAGTTTCCTCATCTGTGTGAAAGAGGGATAATAGAAGTACCTGCCTCTCCTGGTTCTTGTGAGGAATAAATACAAGTCTGCTTAAAGAGTATAAACACAATACACGTCAGCTCTTGTTATTAAAGTGCCTGGCACATAGTAAACACTCAATAAGCATGCTAATTATTAATTCCTCCTCATCCTGGTAGATTCCAGACAGCCTGCACCCGCAATTGACCCTCAACAATTATTTGTTAACACACACTCTGCCAAGCTTTGTTCTTGGCCCGGGGGATACAAGATTTAATAAAAATAATAATTATTCTTTGTGGACCTCACAGACTAGGGGGTTGTGGAAACCCACAGAGAGACGATGTGACTCTGTGACCTGTGCTGGATGGAAGCAAGAGCAGACTGGGGGGAAGCTTGGCCTGAGGCAGTAACACCTGAGCTCAAGTTTGATTAAGACACTGGCCAGGGAGAGAAAGGCATTCCAGGCAGGGAACAGCATATGCAAAGGCACAGAGGTAAGCAGGAAAGAGCAAGTTGCACTTGCAGAATGGCAATTAGGGTGGTGCAGTTGGAGTGGGAACTGAGTAAGGTGGAGTAGCGAGCCCAAGGCTGGAAAAGTGGGCACGGGGCAGGTAGTAAATGGCCTTGAGTACCAAGTGAGAGTTTGGATGTCCCCCTGAGGATGGCGAAGAGCCCTGGAGAGTCTCTAGCAGGGGAGGACAGAAGGATACCTGGAGAGGGAGCGGGTGGAGGTAAGTGGGGTATCAGGAGGGTCACCGGATCAGGGCAGAAGTCATGGA
>NW_006771270.1:279245-300467 GCF_000442215.2 Lipotes vexillifer
AAGAGTGGGAGGGGCGGGAAGGCCTCCTGCCCTCTTCCCACCGCACCATGTGGGGCTCATAGCCCCACTGGCTCCTCTCTGCAGCCTCATCCCAAGGGGATGCAGGATGTGATCTGAAGAACTGGCCAAGTCTTAGTGCCTGGAGCACTTTGTCAGTTCCTCCTAGGTCTCCTGGTAACTCTAATGGCCTGGCCCAAAGGGGACCTCCCCGACAGTTCGAGCAAGCACAGTGTCACCAGAACAAGTGCTGTGCCTCCCGAGAGAATGCCAGCACGGTGGACAGAGCTCAGGTCACATATGCCATCTCATCTTTCTGTTCCAAGAAAATCCAGGCACTCGGCGGCATAGTCACACCTTGGATTTGGGGTCAGAGCTCAGACGTGCAGGAGCCTTGGAGACCCTGCTCTCTGGTTCTTGGACACCCCACAACCCCTCCATGAGGGAGTCACCCCAGTTTCCCCAGCCCCTTTCTTGGGAGCCAGAGGGACCCTGAGTTCCTTGGCGGAGCTGGAGCTGCTGTGAACAGGAAATGGGGGTGGCAAAGGTTTTAGCCGGTGGGAGCCCAGTACATTCTCCCCTGAGTTTTACAGGTGAGGAAACAGAAGGCCAGTGAGGACTGACTTGCTCAAGGCTGCGAGAGGCGCTGGGTCATTTTGTCTGCCAAGCCCCTCCCCCAGCTTTCCAAAGGACCAGACAGGCAGTGCCTGCCACCCCTGCCAGCGTGGAATCTCAGTTCCAACCTGACTCAGAGGCTGCCGGGACAGCCTGATCTGCTCCTGCTCTTTTGTAAAACCTTTTTTCTTTTAACCTGACCTTGAGCTCTGCTCAGCTGAGGAAATAAAGTGAGCTTTCCGAATGGCAGAAGAGAAGGGGATGAAACTCAGTGCGAGGAGCAAGGTTCAGCCGTTTCAGGTTCCTCATAAGCCCAGGATTTTACCCATTTCCAGCGGGGCTCAAAACAGAAGGGGTTTGGAACACAGCGCTAGAAAGAGACATCACTCAACTGAGAAATTAAGAGAAGACAAGGACAGGGGATTAGGGACACAGGGACCACCAGCTTATAAAGCCTGGACCTGGGAACATCCTCTTTTAAGCAGCAGCCTGTTTTAACTTGAGCCCTCCTGAGTTTCCACAGGTCTTCCCCAGCCCCACTGGAAGTGAATTAATGAAGCAAGCAGGGAGGAAGGAAGGAGGAAGGGGAGGGAGGAGAGGCCCCTCGCACTAGACTGTGAGGTCCTGAAGAGGAGGAACTGGATCTTATTCCTTGTCAAGTCCTCAGTATCAAACACAATAAATTGCCTTTAATTGAAGTTCAATAAATATGTGTCACAATAGAAGAAAGAAGCAAGTATTTATTAAGCACTCACTGTGAATGAGGCTCTTTGCTAGGAGAATTCACGTATCTTGCCTCATGTTAGCAACACTTCAATATGCTCAGAGAGCTGTGGCTGTCCCCACCTTGCAGCTGAGGACACTGAGGTTCAGAGAGGTTAACTTCATCTCCTAAGGCCACACAGCTTGTGAGGGGCAGAGCTGGGATTCACACCGGGGCAGCCTGGCTCTGAAGCCTGGGTTTGCTCCTCCTCTCCTGTTACCCGCAGAGTGGAGGAGCTGTGGGGTGCGGAGAGGACACGCAGCTCTGGCAGGCAGACCTCCCGGAGCAGCCCCTGGGTCTGGAATCCATGTCCTCGCACAGTTCAGCATCTACAGAGCCAGCTTCCACCTCAGCCTGGTTCCTGGAACCCGGCTCCCTGTCAATGCCTCGGTTCAGTGTTCCTGAATAAATGTTTACCGGGAAATGGAAATTTCCCAAAATGACTTTTTTCACCAAATCTGACCTTTGGGGCTTGCTTCGAAAGGGCACTGTGACTGCGGTGTGTACTGGTGGCTGGAGCACCACACTGGAGAGACAGGGCGGGAAGGCACGGGGCCTGGGAGCATGTGCAGTGTTGAGTCCCAAGCAGCCACCTCATACCCCTGCCCCAACCCTCCCTGCATTTGGCAGGTGGAGAAGCTGGGGTGCAGAGGAGTGCAGGGACTTAGCCAAGCCCACCAGTGTGTGGGGGGCTGAGACAAAGGCACTCACCCCCTGCCACCCGCCCCTTGTGGGAGCTCCTCCTCCCACAGGCTCGGGGGCCGTTTGAGAAGCCTGGACCCTGAGCCAGTACCAACTGGTGGGTGCTGAGGAAGCCGGAATGACTGGATTAATGTCGCCTTGGTCCAGTGGATAATTATTTCTTATGGTTTGGGTGGGGGTGAGATGGCATGGCAGATGGAGAGGATGGAGCTCCAGGGACATAGTAGGTTCATCATCGTGATAAAGGGCTTAGCTTGTGCCAGGCTTTCCACATGCCGTCTCACGCAACCCTCTGTTAAATGAGAGCATCACTGTCATATTCGCAATGAAGGCCCCGAGGTCCAGGTCACACGGCCAGTGAGTGGCTCAGCCAGGATCCGAGGTTCCCATGTCGGTGACCCCAACACTCCCCCCCCATCTCTTGGAGCTCCCTCCTCCTCCCCCGTCTAGGTCAGAGTTGGTAAGGATGAAGCACAGCCCCTTCACCACACCAGGTGCCTCCAAGCACCTGGAAACGGGCTGCGCTGGGAGCGGCAGCGGGAGCAGGCTGGGAGACGTGCTGTCAGCTCCCATCTGCGTGGGTTTGATGCCTGCTTCAAGCTTCCCATTCAGGGGTGGTGATTGAAGGCACCGGAGGGGAACCGCACGTCTTCCAGGATGATGATGATTATTTGCTGGATAATGACTCTGTCTATTCTTAAGCAGGGGGCTGGTGTCATGTGCCCCCTCCTACGGCGACCTCGGCTCTTGACTAAGGCCTGCTGTCCATGGGCCGCCCTTCCAAGTCACAGGAAACCTCCGCTGAGACCCACTGGGAACATGTAGCTGGAGATCTAGGCTCGGCCTCCCTGATGTACAGCTGGAACTCTCAGGCTGCCCTTGGTGGGTGAGCTACCAGAGAGCTCTCTCTCAGCCAACTCTGAGATCCCTCTGCGTTTGTGTCAACTGTCAGAGTCAGGGGTTTTTTTCTCAAGTTCAACCTGTGATGGGAAGGGCTAAGACACTAGCCTAAAAGGAACCCAAGTTCCAATCCTGAATCTGCCACTAACATGCTGGATGCCCACCCCTGTGTCAAAGGTGCTTGACTAGGGATTCTTTTTTTTTTTTTAATTTTTACTGAAGTATAGTTGATTTAAACTATTGTGTTAGTTTCAGGTGTACAGTAGAGTGAATCAGTTATACATATACATCTATCCACTCTTTTTTAGATTCTTTTCCCATATAGGCCATTACAGAGTATTGAGTAGAGTTCCCTGTGCTATACAGTAGGTCCTTATTAATTATCTATTTTATATGTAGTAGTGTGTATATGTCAATCCCAGTCTCCCAACTTATCCCTCCCCCCACCCTTGACTGGAGACTCTTGCAGCTCTGCCAGCTTATGGTTCAAACCCAAGACATCCTGCAGGTCATTCTCATCTGTTGCTCAGGCCCCAGAAGAGCCACGTAGCCCCTTCATCGGCTTGCCCTACCCATCTCAGTCACCATAAGACAATGAAGAGGGGGAACAATTTCTACTCCACAGCTCTTGGGGCCAAGGTCCAGCTGTTCCTGTTTATGACACTATGGTGTAGTTGAGGATGCCCCCTCCTCCCCCATAAAGAGCTGTGCCTTCCCTATCGGAATGGGGCCTCCTCCAGGCCCACAGTGGGTCTCCCCACCACACACAAGGGACCCGTTTCCATGGAAATGCTGCTTCCCTCCATCCTCAGATCCCTCAGGACCCCTTTCACTAGGCTCAGACTCCACCTCCCCCCAGACCCCAAAGCACAAAGCTGGGTTGGAGCCTCTTAGAGCTGTACCCCCACTGGTCATGGAGATGTCTGATCAGGGGAGCAGTGCAGAGAGATGCCCCAGACCCCACTGAAGCTCTGAAAGCCATCCAGCCCTCAGAAGAGCCCCCCTGAATCTCAGTGTCCATAGGCCAGGCCGGTAAGCAGGGCAAGAGGTCTGCACCTCCCCCTCCCATCAAGGCACCAATGCTCCAATCAGAGCAATGGCAGCAGCTAATGCCCACCTCCCCCCAGCCCACCTCCCCGCAGGTCAGGGCCAAAAGTGGGACATCTCCCTCCAGAGGCTCAAGAGGAGTAGGGAAAGGGAAAGGTATGGGGTGAGATTGGGGGCTGGCAGCAGAGGCAGCGGGCCTGGAAAGAAGGGGCCAAGGTGTTTTCCTGTGTCTCTTGCAAATTTTCTATACAGAGGGCTCCAGGGCACAAATCTCTTCCAAAGGAGCTTCCAAAACTCCTCAACAAGGGCTGCCTTTGCACAATGAGCCTGCTATTACTCTGTAGATTCTTTCAGATCAATGAAAACAGCCAAGCTTCTAAAGGTGCTTTATTCATACTTCCCATGAGATTGAGAAATCATCAATTGCCTGTATTGCGAATAATCCCACCACTTTAAAGGGTGACTTTAGAGGTAGGTGGGGAGATAGGGAGGCTGATGAAATCCTGGGGAAGCAAAAGCCACTCCAGAAGCCTTGACAGGAGGCAACCCCCCTTGGCTGGCTTCTTAGAAGGATGAGCCTGGTGAGTCCCATTCTGAAATCTACCAGGTTTCTCCCCATCCCCTTCTATCGAAGACAGTTTTCCAGAAGTTTTCACATAGTAAGTCCTGAATGAAAAAGTGGGGACCCCAGCCCACAGGGCCCTTAGGAGCCATGTCTCCAAAGACTGAGGCACCAGAGGGTACGCAAGTCTGTTTACTCCTTGGCAGAAACACAAGTTTCCCTGGCTTCAAAGAAAAGAGGCTTAAAAAGGTTTGGGCCCCAAGATGCAGACATCAAAAGCCTCCTGCCCACAGCCAACCAGATGTGTTAACTGCAAATGCAGCTGAAATGTGCAGATTCAATTTCCCTTGAAATGTACCTGTCAGCCCAGAAGGGAAAGATTAGAGAGTCGA
The DNA here is from genome assembly GCF_000442215.2 of Lipotes vexillifer. NCBI lineage: Eukaryota > Metazoa > Chordata > Mammalia > Artiodactyla > Lipotidae > Lipotes > Lipotes vexillifer. Next base: position 284,224 of record NW_006771270.1, read on the forward strand.
GGGCTCTTTGTGGCCTGCCGCATCTGCCCTCCTCCCTGGCCCCCAATCCCCCAGCCGCCCCTCCACACAGCTACTGAAATCTCTTCTTCGTTGGGTTCACTGCTCATTCTCAGGGTGTTTTGGGAAGGGAGGAGAAAGCTCCTCTGGAGACATGTCGGGGTTGAAGGCAGAGGGATCCTTATAAGGCTCTCAGATATAGAAAGTGAATTGAGGATGCTTTGCCTCTTTCATTGGAGCAAAGGGACATCTATCTAAGGATTGAAAATGACACAACCCCTACCCCATCCCAGGGATGCCCAAGTCTGGTAGGAAAGACCCAGTCCTTGCACCAGAGCCTTCAGTTTGATGGGAAAGACATGGCCCAACTGGAGAAGCAGGGTTCCCCTAGTCTGATGGGGCAGAGACAAGAGACAACTCATGCTTCCCGGGAGCCCCAGCCTGATAGAGGAGACATAGCCTTACCTCAGATGTGCTCCTACACTGATGGAGGGGACAGCTCTGCCCAAGATCCCCCAGTCTGATGGTCGGTCAGCTTTTCCAATATCTGATAAAAAATCAAACAACCAGAGATTCCCTAGCCCTGAAAATTCCCTGGATGAGCCTCTACCAGCTTTGCCATAAGCACAGACAGCTGCTGGGTGTCTGAGCACCAGATGCTCTCCTCATCTGCTTCCTGCCCAACCCTGGGATCCAGGACCTCTCCCCTACTCACACTTAGAGCCTGAGCAGGGCCCAGCCTGGGTTGCCCTGCCCACTCTCACCCATTAGCCCTCCATCCACATTCCCCACCAAACATTCTGGAAAGCCTGGATTCCTAAGGCAGAAATAGTAGTGTCCACTCAGCCTGGCAACAGTCCCTGAAAGTCAGCAACAAAAGCAGTGAACATTATCGAGTGCCTATCACGTGCCAAGCACGTGCAATGTGCTGGGGAGGAAACAGCCAATAAGACACGGTCCTGCCCCTGGGGGATCCCCTGTCCCAAACACAGAGTTGTCATACAATCTGGTGCCTGCATATTGAGTGTGCCTGTATGAATCCTGAGGAAATGCAGAGGAGGGAGTGATTAATTCTGTCTGGGGTCGGGGTGGGGTGGAGAGGCTTCCGGGAGGAGGGGACATGTGGCTCAAGCCTTGAAAAATAAACAGGAAGTTGCCAAGTGAGGGAAGAAGGAGAGAGAAGCATTCCGGCAGGGAGAGAAGATAAAGCCTCCAGGAAGGGACGTAGCTTGTGGCACTCAGGGATAAAGAAAGGGGCAGCCTGGTTGTACACCTGTGGCTCTCAAACTAGAGCCTGCATCACCCCCAGAGTTTCTGCTTCAGTAGGTCTGGGGTGGGGTTCAGGTGAGGCTGATGATACTTACTAGTCCAGGGACTGACTATACCTTCATGAACCACAGTTGTAAAGGACTGTGGAAAACTGTATTATTATTCCCAGTTCTTCAGTTCCTCCTTGTAATAGAATCACATATCTGCTCCTTTGGCCATGGAGCTTGCCCTCTCCTATTAGAGGAAGTGGAGTATATTTCCCTGCCCCACTGGGCTTGGCCATGTGACTTGCTTTGGCCAGTGAAGTGTTAGTGGACTTGCCGTGAGCAGAGACTTTAATCTCGCTTATGTGGGTCAGCTTGGCGCCTTGTGCTTGTGCCATCTGGCATGGGAAGAGCATGCTTTGGGTAGCTGCTGGTCCCAGAGCAAGAGCCATGTGTCACATTCCTGAACCCAGCCTGCAGCTTGAAACAGAGCTGCCCTAGCCGACCTGAAGACTCAGGAGTGAGAAAAATAAGTGCTTGGGTTTGCGAGCCATTGAAGTCTGGGGGACTGTTCGTTATACAGCATCATCACAGCAGAAGCCTGATAAATACAAAGGCTTTGAATGACACACCAAGTAATTTGGGATCAGTACAGGGAGGAGAATAAAAGCCGAGTGTGGAGTAGGTCTAACTGGGCCAAATTCGAGGCAGGGAGGCCAGGTAGGAGGCTGTTGCCATGTTTCAGATGAGATACAGGATGAATGTCCCAATGAGCAGAGGGGAGAGGGTAGGGTATGGACTGGAGAGGCATGGAGATGCTAGAACCAAACCCACAGGACCTGATGAGTAACTGGCTAAAGAGAGGAGGAAGGCAGGAGAAGCCCACAATAACAGCCACCCTCCTGGCAGCAGGGAGGAGATGGAGCAGTTCACCAAGAACACAGATGCCTTCTGTTCCACGATGCCCCAGGGAGGCCCATCACACCTTGAAAGCCAGTACACACAGAGCTTCCCCCAGGAAACTCACCACCCACCTAAGCAGTGTCCTAGCCAGGGTGCTCACCTGGGTGAGCTGCAAATCCCCCAACCCCACCAGAGCAGCGTCTAAGAGCTGCGGGGGGACTCGCCTGGCTGAGGAACTGGAGCCTCTGCAAATTATATTGTTTTTCTTCGATCCATTTGGTTCTAAGTCAGCTGTAGAAGAGCTTCGCCCACAAGCGCTGGGCTTTTAATTTAATTGTGTGGTGCTGGGGTGTTTTTCCCACTCACAAATACATCAAAATTGTCACATTGTAAATAAACAGCCTTCTTCCCCCACTCAGCACCCACCATCCACCATCATGCCCCCTCACCATGCACAGCTGCAACAATGGGAAGGGAAGGAGGCCCACTAGGGGCGTGGATCCCCGAGGAAAGCAGGGATGCTCCCCTAGAAGGAAGTGAGACCTGCCTACTGAGCTGAAGGACCTCAGGGATAGATTCTCCTAAAACCCTCAGCCAACTATAGACCACGTGGAGCCCTGGAGAGGCTCGGATGCAAGCTGGGCCATTGGGGAGCATACCTGCTTGTCTGAGCCTCGGTCTTCTTATCTGGAAAATGGGTTTCATTGCAAATCAAAATACATCATAGCTACAACCAGAACTTGTCAACTGTACACAGTTATAGTGTCGCAGTCACTGGTGTGTGCTTGGTGTTTATCCCAGCTCCACCACTTGCTGTGTGATTTTTGGCAGGTTATTTAACCTCTCTGTGCCTCAGTTTCCTTGTCTGCAAAATAGAACTAATAAAGGTGCCCGAATCAAAGGACTGGGTGAGAAGTAAATATGGTACATTTAAAGCATCTAGAACAGAGCCAGTACACAATAAGGGACTGATGAATGTTAGCTATTAATGTTATACCCAGGAAGAAACTGATTCAAGAGGCACAGCCTCCCTCCGATTACTCAGCCTCTAACTCCCAAGCTGTGTTCCATGAAGAGTGAGACGCAAATACGGTTTGAGGGCCAGGAAACCACACAGCAAGAATTCTTTTAGGCTGAGTTCTCGCTCTTGAAAATCAGACTCACTGTGCAATGCCACCACACACACACACACACACACACACACACACACACACACACACACACAGAGCAAGGAAAGCAAAGTTGCAGTGGTGGGTACCCCCAATGGGAGGGAATAAGTAAAGAAATGGAGACCCCACCAGCACATTCCTACAGGGCAAGAAAAAATGGAAGTCCCTCCCCTTGGGTTGAGGTGCCAACAGAAAGAAAAGAACAGAAATTCACTCATTCCAGAAATATTAGTAATTCGCCCCCTACTGTTATAAGTGCTGGGAATAAAGCCTTGAGGTAAACTGACAATGCCCTTCCTTTCTTGGAATATCCCTTCTGTGGGATGTGATGGGAAAGTCCTGGGCTCTGACCTCAAGGGCCATCGCTGTGGACCCCATCTTGCCACTTTTAAGCTTTGCCATCTTGAGTGAGTCATTCAATGACCCCTCCTCACCCCAGTTTCCTCCTCAGTGAAGAAGAGATGATCGCAGCTGCTGGCAGTGTTGCCGAAAGGTGCAAATGAGAGCACGTGCCTGCTCAATAAATGCCTGGTTTTAGCGTCTGTTATTTTAGTCCCTTAAATCTGTGCAGTGGAGATGGCTGGTTGTCTCTCCCTCTTCCCTAAGTGATGGATGACACTCCAGGTTTTAGCTGGGCGCACAGCCCTCCAGGATCAACTACATTTTCCAGCCCTCCCTTGCAGCTCAATCCACGCTGTTTGTGAGAAGGGGCTTGTGCACCTCGGGCTGTGCTCTTGGGAAAGGTGGCTGGAGGCCTCTAGTTCCCCTCCTCCTTTCTAACTGGCTGGAAGGCAGACCCAGTGGACATGCTGGTAAGTCGTCTTGCCCGTGTCAAGTAGGGCAGCACCCTGAGAAAGGTGGAGCAGTCAGATAGAAGGGATCCCCAACACCAAGAGGCCAGCCTATAAACATGAGGAAGGAAAGAAAGAGAGAGAGAGAGAGAGAGAGAGAGGGAGAGAGGGAGGGAGGGAGGGAGGGAGAGAGAGAGAGAAAGAGAGAGAGAAAGAGAAAGAAACAAAGAGAGAAAGAAAGAAAGAAAGAAAGGAGGAAAGAAAGAAAGAAAGAAAGAAAGAAAGAAAGAAAGAAAGAAAGAAAGAAAGAAAGAAAGAAAATTTGATCTTGTTCAAGCCACTGTTGTCTTAGACTTGTGGTACAGCAACTGAAGCTGTATCTCAGTTGAAATAAGACTATTTTTCCTGAGTCTCCACAGCTACCACTGCAGCTTGATTGTGAGGAGTGAAAAAAACACGAGGAGAAAGGTTTTTGCATACAGTAAAGTGATGTGCACATGCAAGCTGCTCCAGTAAAACCTGAGGGTGGAGGTAAGAATGGACCAATGGGACATTAAGTATGAAGAGACTACGTTAGTGAGGAGGGTGATGAAGATGGAAAAGTGTGTGATGACTCCAAGAAGTCTTGTTTGGAAGATGAGAAGAATGATGACAGAGCTGGTTACAGGGCGTGATGGGGAGATGAGCCCACCTGGGAGGGGAGGAGAGGTGATGAGCCCAGTCTGGGACCCATGGAGTTGAGGGGTGTGCACGACCTCCAGGATTCAGGGGAGTTTTGGGGGCTGGAGGTGGAGACTTAGGGGCCATCTCTCTAAGGAACTGAAGCCCAGGTCTAGGCACAGGGGTGACCAAAACCTTTGGAGAGGAGACGGACAAACACTGAAACACAATGTGATAAAGTACAAAGAAGGAAAACAGTCAGGTGCTGTCTGAGCCTATAGAGAGGCTGTGTGAGGAGGGGCAGGGCAAACCTCCGGGAGATGATGGTGTTTAAATGGAGACCTGGACTCTGTGGAGGGCTTACTGGTCAATGGTGGGGAATGGAGTAGAAAAAACAGCATAAGCAAAGGCCCTGTGGTTAGGAAGACTTTGGTGTGATTGAAGGCAGGAGCAATGGAAACATGTCATTCCTTTTGGCTGTCCAACATTAGAACCCCCTTCCTATGTTTGAGGAGTCCCCTACTTTTCTGGCAAGAGCAGCTTCCCACCCTGGACACTAAAAATGTCAAATAATCACATTGCCAGTCTTCCTTGCAGCTAGGCTGCAGGCACGTGACCTGGGCTGGGTCACCCGAGGCATGCTGTGCCTCACTCTGTCACCCAGGACCCTGCCTGCTGCACAGAGATCACAGGAAGGGCTGCTTTGTCATTTAGGATTGCGATCTGTTAGAAGAACCCTATTCAGCCTTTACACAGAGCCCCTCTTTGCCAAATGGAAATCTGCTTTCTAAACCCCAAACACATAACCGCGCACTTGCCAAAGAGACCTCTTCGTGGACTCAGACGCCTGCCCTCACACACAGAATTCCACTTGATGCTACAGAACTCCACGCAGCTTCACAGAACTCGGCTCTCAGCTTTTCAAAAAACAGGTTCCTTAAAAAACTAAAAATAGAACTATTATACAACCCAGCAATCCCACTACTGGGCATATACCCTGAGAAAACCATAATTCAAAAAGAGTCCTGTACCACAATGTTCATTGCAGCACTATTTGCAATAGCCAGGACATGGAAGCAACCTAAGTGTCCATCGACAGATGAATGGATAAAGAAGATGTGGCACATATATACAATGGAATATTACTCAGCCATAAAAAGGAATGAAATTGAGTTATTTGTAGTGAGGTGGATGGACCTAGAGTGTGTCATACAGAGTGAAGTAAGTCAGAAAGAGAAAAACAAATACCGTATGCTAACACATATATATGGAATCTAAAAAAAGAAATTGGTTATGAAGAACTTAGGGGTAGGACAGGAATAAAGACACAGACATTGAGAATGGACTTGAGGACACGGGGAGGGGAAAGGGTAAGCTGGGACAAAGTGAGAGAGTGGCATGGACATATATACACTACCAAATGTAAAATAGATAGCTAGTGGGAAGCAGCCACATAGCACAGGGAGATCAGCTCAGTGCTTTGTGACCACCTAGAGGGGTGGGATAGGGAGGGTGGGAGGGAGACGCAAGAGGGAGGAGATATGGGGATATATGTATACATATAGCTGATTCAATTTGTTATAAAGCAGAAACTAACACACCATCGTAAAGCAATTATACTCCAATAAAGATGTTAAAAAAAATAGATTTCAATATTGATATACAGGGACCACCTTTATTCTAAATCACCGCGGTTGGTTATACAGAAACTCACCCGGCTACACAGAATCCTGCCTTTTTCTTCAGAACCATTCTTGGTTGTGCTACACCCTTGGCGATTTTGCAGAAATCTGAATTCACAGAATCCTGCTTTGTTACAGAGAAACCTGCTGTGCTCTGCACAGCCCTGCCCCATTAGAGAGGACTCAGCATCGTTATACCAGCATAGTTGACTCAGACACCTGCTCTGGGGCTCAGGACCCTGCTGTCGGCCTGACCCCTGCTTACCAACCTCATTGTGCCATAGAACCCACTTTGGCTGCACAAAGCCCTCCCGCGAGGTTCAGAATACTGATTTTTAAAATAGATCCCAGAATTGGTACATAGAAACCTAGTGCGTTACACTGAATTCATCTGTTTCGTAGGACCCCGGCCTGGTACATGTTCCCCCACAAAGCCCAGCATCACCCCTGTGGCTTCCCTAAGAATGCTGCAGTGTACCTGCCTTTGTGAGGGGAGTGAGGGGAAGAACAGCAGAAGGGTCCTCCCAATATCACCCTGGCTTTAAGGGAGGCTGGGAGGACTCGCACCCCCTCCCCCAATTCAGGGTCCAGGCCCCCTTCACTCCTTCCACCCCTGTCAGGGAGGACTTAAGCTTGAGCTCTACAGAGCAAGGGGCCAGCAGGGACTCTGGTCAAGGCCTCGGGGGAGGGGACCAAGAACCAACCTAGTTCCCCTCAGTGTTGGCCCCTGCCACCTGGGCACAAATCTACCTGGACAGAAATAATCAGCCGAAGTAATTTAGCTTTAAATAGCAACACTGAGAATGTTTCCACAAAATTTTCTCCAAGGAGACCTAAGCAGAATTAACGATGGCACAATTTCAGAAATGTTATTTGTTAAGGCCTAATCATTCTGAGGAGGGGGGAGTCATCAAAACATAATAAAGTAGAAATCAGCCTGCCCGGCCCAGCCTGGCCCTGCTCAGCCCAGGAGCCAAGGAGGAGCCCCAGGAGGCCGGCTGGGATTAGGGAAGCCTCGAAAAGAAGCTTCCTGCAAAATGAACAGCTTCTGCAGGGGTCTCCCTGGTATGGGAGGACTAGGAGAGGCTCCCTGGTCCCAGCCACGTTTCCTATGGGCTGTGTCCACTCCAGCTCATCTGCTTCTTTGCTGAGCGCCCCAAAGGGGAACAGCCTTGACAATCAATCACCAAGACGCCATTAAGAAATGGAGCTCCTCAAAAGAAGACCTTGTCCTGCCCCATCCCACTTCCTGCTGCCCTCACCTTAAAGCAGTCTTCATCCACTTCTTCTTTCAACCGTTATGTATTGAGCACCTAAAACTGAGAGCACAGCGCTGTCCTAGATGCTGGGGAATAGAACAGTGGGAAGATGGGTAAACAAGTATTGATAAATAAACAAGATGATGTCTGGCAGTAATCGTGTTATGGAGGCAATAAAGTGATGGGGGTGATGGGAGAGGGTGAGTGATTTGGGCGTCATGATCAGGAAGGGGCACTAAGAGAAGGCAGCATCGGAGCTGAGACGCTAAAAACAAGGAGGAGTTGGTCCTGTGAAGCACTGCGGGGCGTGAAGGACTCCCAGGCAGAGGGCACAGCACGGGCAAAAGGCCTGGAAGAGGAGAGAAGCTTGGCTTCCTGAAGGAAGCGTGAGATGGCCAGAGTGGCTGGGGCCTGGAGGGTGGAGGGGAGAGTGACAGGGCCTATATTTGTCATTGCGTTACCAACAGTGCAGGGATGGGTCAAAGTCACCGAGGGAAAGATGAGATTCAGAGGAGAAAGAGTGAGGGACCACTGATTCTACAGCCACTGCCCACCCTGAGATCTTCCTCCCGTTTATATACTGTGACCTCCGATGTGCCTGACACTGATGTGAAGCTTGGTCATTCCCCACCTACATGGGTTACAGGCTACTGGACAAGATATCTGTCCACTCAGGAGACATTTATCAAGCAGCTGCTGTGTGCCGGCTGCCACTTTCCGTAAGGACAGTCAACAGAGTAAGAAAGTTCTGGAGGAGGCTGTCTCGCATCTGTTGAGGACATGCTCTTTGGGTAGTTTTTTGGGTCTGTGGTCCAAAATGCAGGTTCTAGGGTCGGCAAGACATTTCATCTCTAAACTTCAACTCTTCAATTACAAAATGGGATGATTGTACCTACCCTGTGGAATTCTTCAGGCGATTAAGTGGGTGCAAGTAGGCTGCTGTTTGGCTGATCTGGGGCGGGCTCAGCAGGGCCAGTCTGTTGCAGGCAGTGGTGGCTGGGTGGCTCAGCTTTACGTGGCTCTCATCCTCCTTGGGCCAGCAGTCTAGCTCGTTCTTCTCATAAGAATGGCAAAGGGGCAAGAGAGTAAGGAGAAATATTCAATCTCTTCAAGACTAGACTCAGAACTGTCACTTCTGCCCCATTCCATTGGCCAAAGTTAAGTCACACAGCCCAGTCCAGAGTCCAAAGGAACTGAAATCCCCTCTGTCCCTTAAGTGGAAGGAACTGTAGAGTCCCATTACCAAGGGAGTGGACACAAAGAGGGGTTAAGATTTGGGGCCAGGAATGCAATCTACTATGGGTGGTATCATTTGAGCCCCTAGATCCAGCTGAACCTGAGCCACATTCACCACTTGAGTCCAACTGATCTTTCTGCCCTGTTCATACCTTGACAGAGTCCATGTTTTGCTTAACATCGGAGGCAATTTTCTTCTAAGAGAGACAGGAGGAGCCTTATTACCTATTGAGTCCCACCATGTGACAAGCGCTGTGCTAGAAGCTATACACCCGTTCTCACACTTGACCCTTAAATAGTAGCTCTGTGAAGTGGCTGGGGACATGCCCATCTTGCAGGTAGGAAATAGGGTCAGCTGGGTTGTGTGACCTGTCCACAGTCTCGTGGTGAGGAAGTAGCTGAGTGGTGAGGGTTGAAAGTGCCCAGTGGTCGGCTTGAGAATGAAACGCGTGCTTTCCCCACTTTGTAATTGTGACCCTTCACCCTGGAAGTGGGTGGCACAGATCTTATGCCCCATGCTCCCCTCAGCCAGCCAAACTAACAAAGATAACAACTAATTCTCCTGAGCCCTTCCTGTGTGCCAAGTAACTGCTAAGCACTTCAGACGCGTTAGCTCAGGTAATCTTTGCAAGGCCCTGGATGGATGTAAGTGTTAGCATTATCTCTATTTTACCGATGAGGAAACTGAGCCTCAGAAAGGTTAGAGAACCTACCCAGGTACTAAGTGGTGGGGCCAGTATTCCAACCTGTCCTGTCTGGCAGCAGAGCCTGGCCTCAGAGACTCCGTTTAGGCCAAAGGGAGGGTCCTTAAAACCCCAGGGAGGGACATGAGGCTTCAAACCTAGATCACCCGGCCTCTTCCCAGGGGACCATCCCCCCAGGCTCCCCCAGTCGCACGAATTCTCAACTCACCCCTCAGTGCCTGGTCACCAGCCTCTGTGCCCATGAACCAACCCTTTCTCTAGCTTGCAGACATGATAAATGGCTCCAATTATCCCCTCCGAACTCCGATTTAATGCAATGTTTTATTAATGGCAACTATCAGAGGACAGCATTAGCCCACTGCGCGCGGGCTGCCTGCCTTCATTCTGAAGCCTGAGCTCCGTGCAGAAATGAAAGGGTGAGAAGGGAAAGGCACTGCCCTCCTCTCCAGGTCCACGGGCAGGGAAATTACTCCACGCCCCTTCCCACCAAGGCCCCAGGCTGAAGGAAAGCCACGTTTTAGCCTGGCACATTCCACACATTGCTAATGCTTTGTTGCTTCCTTGACTGACAAATTAGGGGTTTGAACAAAACGCTGGTGAGGGAGGAGGGAAGATGGCAGCGGCCCACCCTGCAATTAAGAGGGCGTGACAGAAAATGGGGGCCAGGAGAGTTTGCCATCCCGCAAACATTCCTTCGTCTTGTCCAGCTTTGGCTGAGCATTTTGAGAGTGACTATGGGCAACCCTGTGTTAACCACTGATGAATTTTCCACGCAAGAGCCTGCCCTCTGGGTCATCCCACTGATCCAGGCTGAAAGTTCCCACCCAGCTTTCAGAACTGCCGTCCCAGGCCATCTGAGACTCAGGCTGGGCAGGTTTCACTGGTCCCATTGGACAGATGGAAAACTGAGGCCTGGAGAGAGGCAGTGCTCTATTCCAGGTCACGGTGGGAGCTGGTGGGAGAGCCAGCTCTCGCACCCCAGGCTTCTGACCCAGCCCAGAATCCTCCTACACAGCCACAGATGGTTTGCAGTGAGGAAGGGGCGTGGGTATCTTCTCCCCACTTCCCTGGTAGACTCTTGAGTCATCAGTCACCAGCAAATTCTAGACGGCGTGTGTATGTATGTGCGTGTATGCTCACCTGAGACTCACCTGATGCTGTGAAATCCCCCTCTTCCCAGGATTAACATAGAAAGAGGCCCGATGTTACTCGTTCAGTCAACAAACGGGTACTGAGTGCCCGCAACAGGCATGTGCTGTGGAAAGAATGGGAGACCAGACCAGACTCTGCTCCCAAAGCACCTTCAAACGTTAACAGACTACTTCAATACCCTCTAAAAATGAGGTAAAGGAGGCAGGTATAGAGGGCCCAGGGGCCCCAGATAGAGGTACTGTTTTGTCCATTCCAGCCTATAGATGGGGACGCTCTCAGCTAGGAATGCCTGAGGCCTTCACCTGGCCCATATTATTCCTAACGAGCCCCATAGACACTTCCCCCACCAGGGCTAGTGTTGTGGCTGGACCAGCCCTTGTGGTCCTAATTGTCATCCCAGGACACTCACTTCAGTAAAAACCACCAGGGAACTTTGAAGATGTCTCACTCACAGGTCTTGGAAGGTACACAGCACGCTGGAGGGCCATACAGTGATGTCGTGGGGAGAGAGAGAGTACAGACCTGGGGCTCTGTTTATTAGGGTCCAAATGTGGAGTATCTAGGGTTTTCTGGGTTGGCTCCTTATGGGTAATTTAAAGCATAAGAGCAGGCATTAGTATGTGGGAAGGGATAAGCAGGGCCCTTCAAGCAGTGTATTATCTACGTTACCCAGGGCTTTCTGAAAAAGAGCCCTTCCTGGGTGGGGCAACTTAATTCCTTATATTCCTTATCTGGTTGTTGTGTTAGTAGCTGTGTCATAAGCTGGCACTCTGTTTATTCAAGATGGACGTCTTGTGAAATGGATACCTCAGCCATCATAAGCTTAATATCAGGCACTTACTGGGCTATAGGATGAAGTCAAGGAAAACTTCCAGGAGGAAAAAATATCCAAGGTAGGACTGAAAAAAGAGTGGGAACTAACCAAGTAAAGGGGGTGGGAGGTAATTCCAAGCAAAGGGAACAGTGCAAGAGGAGAATGGGTGGGGCTCAAACTCCCAGGAGAAGGCATTGGCTAGAGAGCCTGAAATGAAACTGAGGCTGGAAGGGGACAGACCCCCCAGGGCCAGGCTAGAGAAGTTGTGCTTCCCCACCCAGGACCTGTGTGGCTCTAAGCAGAGAGGTGAGGAAGTGATGCTTCAGAAGGAGCATTCTGGCTACAGTGTGGAGAAGGGATGGAAGCCGCAGGACTGTGGTGGGAAGGGCAGTGAGAGGCTGTTACCATGGTCCAGAGCAGGGAAGGCAGGGATTGTGGCCTGAATTGGGGAAGATGGCAATGGAGATTCAAAACAGATTAAGGGACTTCTAATTGACTTACAGAGGTCAGGTGAGGAAGGAAGCATCAAAATATCACCCTGTTTTCTTTTTTTTTTTGGCTGTGTTGGGTCTTCGTTGCTGTGTCCGGGCTTTCTCTAGTTGCAGCGAGCAGGGGCTACTCTTTGTTGTGGTACACAGTCTTCTCACTGCAGTGGCTTCTTTTGTTGTGGAGCATGGGCTCTAGGCCAGCGGGCTTCAGTAGTTGTGGTACGTGGGCTCAGTAGTTGCGGCTCACAGGCTCTAGAGTGCAGGCTCAGTAGTTGTGGTGCACGGGCTTAGTTGCTCCGTGGCATGTGGGATCTTCCCAGACCAGGGCTCGAACCTGTGTCCCCTGCATTGGCAGGCAGATTCTTAACCACTGCGCCACCAGGGAAGCCCCACCCTGTTTTCTAACATGGGAAATTGTGGCTGTAACAGCAGGAGAAGATTCCCTGAGAGGAAGTTGAGATAGAGGAGACAAATATCCATGATTTTTTTTAATGGATATTTTTAATGTGTGAAATCAGATAATGTTGGGTTTCCCAGGGCCCCCAAGCTGGACCAGATGGATGGTGATAATGGGAAGTGGTAATCAGAAAGGAAATTGTTTTCCTTATGACAATAAAACCTAGTACCTCCAAGGCTTGGCTCTGGAATGGGACCTCCTGATGGGGAGGGTGGCTGGACCTGTGATTTCACGTCCCTCTGCAACTCTGTTCTCCCATCCCTAGAGACTCCAGCATGCTGGCCTGCCAGGGTACTGCTACCCTTTAAACTTCTTTTCTCTTTCCTTTTTAAAAAAATTTGTTAACATAGAATAAAATTAGCTTTTGTTTGATTACAGTTCTTTGAATTTTAACTCATGTATAGATTCATGTTCCCACGGCTACAGAGCAGTTCCATCACCCCAGAAAATCCTCATGCTGCCCCTTTGTATTTAAGTATTTTTCCCACTCCTATCCCTTGGCAACCACTAATCTGTTCTCTTTCACTATAATTTTGCCCTTTCCAGAATGTCATATAAATAGAATCACATAATGTGTGACCTTGTGAGACTGGTTTTTTTTCACTCAGTATAATGCCTTCAAGACTCATGTAAAGTGTTCTATGTATCAATAGTTCTTACTGCTGAGGAGTATCTCATTCTATGGATGTACTACATTCATTCACCCATCGAAGGACAACTGGACTGTTTCCAGTTTTGGGTGATTATGAGTACAGTGGCTATAAACTCTCAAATACAGGTTTTTGTGTGAACGTAAGTTTCCATTTCTCTAGGGTAAATACCTAGGAGTGGGAATGCTGGGTTGTATGATGTGTATGTTTTATAACAAACTGCCAAACTGTTTTCTAGAGTGAATGTACCATTTGCATACACCAGCAATGTATGAGAGTTTCAGTTTCTCCCTATCTTCACCAGCGCTTATTTTTTGTATTTTTTATTTTAGCCATTCTAATAGGTATGTAATAGTATCTCAATGTGGTTTTAATTTGCAGTTCCATAGTGGCTAGGATGTCAAACATCTTTTCATGTGCTTGCTTGCCATCTATATATTCTCTTTGATGAGATGTCTTTTGCCCATTTTTAAATCAAGTTGTTTGTTTATTATTGAGTTTTGAGACATATATATACACATATATTACAAATCCTTCACCAGATATGTGATTTGCAAATATTTTCTCCCAGTCTAGTATCTTGTCTTAGTAGTGTCTTTCACTTAGCAAGAATTTTTCATTTTGATGAAGTCTGATTTATCAAATTTTTATTTTATAGATAATGCTTTTGGTGTCATATCAAAGAATTCTTTGCCTAGCCCCAAATCACTAAAGTTTCCTCCTTTGAGTTCTTCTAGAGGTTTTATAGTTTTATGTTTTACATTTAGATCTATGCTCCATTTTTACTGAATTTTTGTGTAAGGTATGAAGCTTAGGGTAAGGATCACTTTTGTACATGTGGACGCCCAACTATTACAATACCATTTATGGAGGAAATAAAAAACCAACTATCCTTTCTCCATTGAATTGCCTTGGCATTTTTGTCAAAAATCAAATGATCTTATTTGTATAGGTCTGTTTCTGGACTTTCTATGATGCTCCATTAATCTATGTTTTTTTTTCTTGCATGTGTATCTTTATTTTTACCATTACCACACTGCCTTGATTACTGTATAAGCTTTATATTGTCTTAAAATTGGGTACTGTGAGTCCTCCAACATTCTTCTTTTTCTAAATTCTTTTGGCTCTTCTACTTCCTATGCATTTCCATAAAAATGGTAGAATCAGCTCATCTATATCCACTGTCGACTTAAAAAAATGCACAACGTGAGCATTGTGAGCTAAGTTTTATTGGGAGCAAAATAAGGACTGCAGCCCAGGAGACAGCGTTTCAGATAACTCTGAGAGGAGGCAGGGGGAGGAGCCAGGATATATAGGAGTTTTGCAACAAAAGGGTAGGTAGTCAGAATGTCAAAAGCCAGATATCTCAAGTTAAGGAATTTAGCGCTTCTCAATGTATGGGAAGATTCCAGAGTCTGGGCTCACTGAAATCATTCCTTTGACATGCACCTCAGCTATCTGGGGCCAGTATCCTGTATTTTCACATCCTGAGTTTCCACAGGGCTCACCGCAGGGAGTGGATGCAGTCTGATGGCTGCTTGATGGCAGGTATTCTATTCAGCCCTGATTTTCCGGGGCTCACCGGCTCACGTTAGAGGGTTGCAATCATTGATGACTGTAACATCCTTTGTTTATTGATATGGCAGGAAATATTCCATTTATAAATATTCCGTTCCATTTATAAATATTCCATTTATCACCACAAGAAAAATTCTGCTGGATTTTCATTGGAATTGCCTTAAATCAATATAGACAGATATATTTGGAGAAAATTGACTTCTTTATTATTTTGAATCTTCCAATACATTCACATTATATGTCTCTCCATTTATTTAGGTCTTCTTTGATTACTTTCATCAGCATTTTGTAATTTTCAGCATGCTAAACCTCTGCACATTTTGTTAAATTTATACGTAAGTATTTCATATTTTTTAAGCTATTATTATAAATGACACTGTTTTTAAATTTTGGTGTCCAATTATTTGTTTCTCGTTTTTAGAAATATGTTTGATTTTCTGTGTTGATTTTGTATCCTGCAACCTTGCTAAACTGCCACTTAGTTGTAGGAGTTTTTGTTTTTGTAGATTCCTTAGAATTTTCTACATAGACATACATTTGGTCCTTCAGTAGGGACAGTTATCTTTATTACTTTTCAATCTGCATGCCTTTATTTCTTTTTCTTTCCTGATTTCATTGGCTAGAACTTCCAGTGGTGAGTGAACATCCTTGACTTGTTGCTGATCTTAGGGGGAAAACATTCTATTTTCACCATCAAGTATGATGTTAGTTGTAGGGTTTTTTTTATAGAGATCCTTTATCAGGTTGAGGAAGTTCCCTTATATTCCTAGTTTCCTGAAAGTTTGTATCATAAATCAATATTCTATTTTGTTAAATGTGTTTTTGCATTGGTTTATATGATCATGTGATTTTTCTTCTTTAGACTGTTAATATGGTGGCTGACATTTATTAATTTTCAAATATCTAACCAGCTTGACATTCTTGTAATTAACTGCACTTAGTCACAGTGTATTACCCTTTTTATGTATTGTTAGAATCAATGTGCTAATATTTTGTTAGGAAATTTTGTATCTGTATTCATGAAGAAAATTAATCTATAGTTTTCTTTTTTTATGCTTTGTATGTCTGGTTTTAGTATCAGGATAATCCTGGCCTCACAAAATGAGTTGGGTAGTATTTTCCAGAAGAGATTGGGTAGAATTTGTTATTTCTTCTTTAAATGTTTGGAAGAATTTGACAGAGAAATCATCTTGACTGGGAGATGTATTTTGTGAAAGATTTTCTATGTAAAAATTCAAATTCTTTAATAACTATAGGGCTGCTAAGGTTATCTATTTTGTCATGGGTGCGTTTTGATAGCTTGTGATTTTTGAAGAATTGATCCATTTCATCTAAGTTGTCAAATTTATGTGACTGGAGTTGTTCATATTATTCCCTTAATATCCTTTTAATGTCTGTGGTGATATCCCTTCTCTTATTCCTGATATTAGTAATTTTGTCTTCTCTTTCCC
>NW_006771270.1:300477-303965 GCF_000442215.2 Lipotes vexillifer
TTCCTTTATCAGTCTTGCTAGAGGTTTATCAATTTTACTGATATTTTTAAGAACCAGCTTCTGATTTCATTGATTTTTCTCTATTGTTTTTCTGTTTTCAATATCATTGAATGGGGTTCAGATTGACTGATTTGTGCTTTATCTTCCTTCTTCTGCTTGCTTTCAATTTATTTGCTCTTCCCTTTCTAGTTTCTTAAGATAGAACCTAACATTATAGATTTAAAACCTTTCTTCTTTCCCAATATGTGTTGAATGCTATAAATATTCCTCTTACTATTGCTTTAACTGCATGCCACAAATTTTGATATGTTGTATTTTCATTTTCATTCCGTTCAAAATATTTTCTAATTTCCCTTGAGGATTCTGATTTGACTCATGGATTATTTAAATGTATGTTGTTTAATTCAAAGTATCTGGAGATTTTCCTGTTATCTTTTCATTATTGATATCTAGTTTAATTCCATTATGGTCAGAGAACATATTTTGTATAATTTCTACTTAATGTTGATAAGATTTGTTTTACGACCCAGTATGTCCCCTATCTTGGTGAATGTTCCATGTGCTCTTGAAAAGAATGTACATTCTACTTTAGTTAGGTTGAATGTTATGCAAATAACTATTAGATCCAGTTGATTGATTGTGTTGTTCATTTCTACTGATTTTTTTGTCTGTTAGTTCTTTCAATAACTGAGAAAGGAGTTTTAATGTTTCCAGTTATAATTATGGGTTTGTCTATTTCTCCTTCCGGTTCTGTCAGTTTTTGCTCTGATGTTAAATGAATCCACATTTAGACTTTTTTTTTGTCTTCTTTGTGAATTAATGCTTTTATCATTATATAAAAACCCACTTTGTCCCTGTTAATTTCCTTTGCTCTGAAGTCTACTTCATCTGATATTAACAAAGCAACCCAGCTTTCTTTTGATTAGTATTTGCATGGTATATATTTTTCCATCCTTTTACTTTTAACCCGTTTACATCAATATATTTGATGTGAGTGTCTTGAAGATAGCATATACTTGGGCCAGGGTTTTTTTTTTAATCCATTCTGATGATCTCTACATTTAAATGGGTGTGTTCAGATCATTTACATTTAATATAATTATTGATATGTTTGGCTTTAGACCTACCATTTTATCACTTTCCTGTTTAATCCCTCTATTCTTTTGGTATTTGTTTCTCTATTTCCTCCTTTTCTGATGTATTTTGGGTTAGGTAAACATTTTTTGTATTTAACTTAAATTTATCTATTGTACATTTTACAATATCTCTTTTTATAGCTTTTTTTTAGTGTTGCTCTAGGAATTAAAGTATATATATTATAACGAACTTCTACAAGGTCACTCAGTAAGTAAGTGGCAGAGCCAGAATCCACACCCACCCCCCGCAACCCAGGGAGCCTGAGACCAAAAGCAGGAACATAATTACACCCCCTGGTTCCAATCTGGCCCAGTAGAAAGCCCCATGAGCTGGAATCAGCAAAGATCCCAGCGCCGGTTATAAAATGCCTTGACTCCAAGAGATGAAGAGGGTATCCCAAGTTACCCCATCAGACCAGGACCCTGCAGGGCTTCAGCTGCCAAGTTTTTAGCTGCTTTAAAAGAAGAAACAGCAAAGGTGGAGTCCTAAGAATGATGCCCCAGGATATAGGGCACCTTCTGTCACTTGCTCCCTCATCAATAACCCATGGAGCAGGAGTCACTAAGAGCTCATGGCCTTGACCTCCAGGTCAGGATTGTGAACAACATCCTAGGCTTGCTGATGAGCATGGCTCACCAGGAGCCAGGATCAGAGGCAGGGATCCCAAACTTCCCACCACCTCAGGGCTCCTCAGCCTCCAGCCCTGCCCTGCTCCCTGCCTCTGAACCTTCTTAGCCTCACTCTCCATCTCTCCAGCCCTGCCCCTGCCCTTCAGTTGGATCTCCTTTTTGTTCATCTTTTGCATGTTCTCCCTAGTTCCTCATTACACTTTCCCCTTCTTCCCTCCTTCTCAACGCTTCTTCCTCCTTCACTCTCCCTCATCACTCCCTATTCCTCCCCTCTTGTCCATCCCAGATTCATTCATTCATTCATTCAACAATCATCAAGTGCCCAGTACTTGGATAAACATGGACAATTCCAAAAAAAAAAATGAGGATACTGCTTTGCCTTGGAGGAGCTCATAGTTCTAGCAAAAGAGACAGATGAGAACGCAATATGACAAGTTCTTAAAACATCGAGGCTCCTGGGTTGATTTGAAGAAGTTTTCCCTCCCTCTCCATATACCCTGAGTCCAAGCAGACTTCCTCCCAATGTAAGAAGCTTCTCAGCTTCATCCAAGGGTAAGGATACCTCGTCCTCTGGGAAAACATGTTAGAAAACAGCTCTCACTTGCCCTCTTGGCTAGGAGTCTTTGTGCTGTGTACAACCTGCCCAACAGTTCATGGAAGCCCTGCCCTGGGGTTCACACCTCAGCCAGTGAATAGCTCTGCTTCTCTGGACCTTCCTGGGCCTTTTGGCAGAACCAGAAAGGTCTTTTCAAATTAAGCATGGCTCCCCAGACAGATGAGGGAAAATCACAGTGTCTACCAGGTGCTGCCCAACACCTCTATCATCCAGATTGGCGGGGGCCTCTCTCTTGCTTCTTTGGCTGAACTCTCCCCCTTCTCTTCTCCCTCATCCTCCAAGGCTCAGGAAGACAGTGAATCTCTTGCCTGTCATCTTTCTGCACAGTTGGAATTGACAGGTCTTCAGGTGGAGGGACTGGTCCCTCCTCTGACAGCAAACTAGTTCTAGATAAATGAGTATTGGTTTTGTTCTGTTTGGTTTTCATTTGTAGCTATCCTTTGATTTTTTTCCCCCTGCAAAATTGGTTAAGCAATGATACTGTGGCCTGGATCTGCAGTTGCACTGATGGAGAGGCTCCTGGAGACTGGATCTTTCAATGAGCTTTCTGCTTTGTTTAGCTTTCCACCCCACCCCCAACTCAACTGCCTCTTCTAGATTTGTGAGAAAAGTAAAAAGGGAGGGAACTGACATATACAGAGCATCTATTAGTGCCAGGCACTGTGCAGGTGATTTATGCCAGTTGTCTCATTCTAGCTTCAAAAACAAACCAGTGTGGTGGACATTATTCTTCCTATTCTTCAGATGAAGAAAATGGGGTTCAGAGAGGTTCAGAAACCTGTTCAAGATTGCACAGCCAGAAATCAGCAGAGCCAGCTGGGCAGCCCAGTGCTTCCCCTGCCAGACACGTGCATTTTATTCTTGGCCAGCTCACTATGTGGCCCTCAGCAAGTGGTCCTCTCTAGACTTCAGGCTTCCCCTCTGTGAAATGGTGAGAGCCCAGGAGGGAGCATGGCAGGGTGTGGGAGCTGGGAGGAGTAGACAGCAATCAGTGGGGGCAGTGGAGTGAGCTGGCTCATAGGTCTGCTTGCTGGGTGGGCAGGTTCCCAGGAGCAGTCAGTCCTGGTATTCAAAGCAAAGACCTAGAGGTCTGACTCTTTCCATCG
>NW_006771270.1:303975-308964 GCF_000442215.2 Lipotes vexillifer
CTCCTCCATGGGGTCATGCAGTTGCCAGGCATTGCAGAACTCGCCTTAGTGCAGACCTCAAGAACTCAAGGGAGAAGTTTCCTGTGAACTTTGTGATACCTGGAGCTTGGGACTTAGCATGCCTTCAAGTCCTAGGGTATGTATGGTAGGAGGATCCTCTGTGGATTGGCCAAGCCCTCTGTGATGCCGCCAGGGCTTGAGACTGGCTTAGCCACACCCAAATGCCAGGAAAGGACAGGGAGAGGGAAGGGGCTTCCAGGGGAGCAGCAACGAGGAGAAATGGAAAGGCCACTGGTTGAAGTGTCAGGAGACCTGGGTGTGAGCCCACCCCCCATTTGCACACCTCTTAGCCATGTGACCTTGGATGAGTCACTTCACCCCTCGAGGCCCTTAAAAATAACAAAAAGTTGATATTGGAGGGCTTACTGTCTTCCAAGCACTGATCTAAGCACTTTCCAAATATTAACTCATTTAATCCTAAGATAGCTCTAAGAAGAGCATCATCCTTACTTTACATTCATCAAAATCAAGGGAAGTTGTGAAGATCAAACGACATAAAGCAGTAAAGCTGTTTTTACTGTGTGCATGGAGGCGGGGGAGGACTGTGTGTGTGTGTGTGTGTGTGTGTGTGTGTGTACGTGCGTGTGCGAGTGTAAGGGGAGGACGTCATTGCAGAACTCAGCTCTGCCAGAGCCCATCAGGGAGGAGCAGCCTCCTGAGGCCTGGCCACCCCCAGAGATGCTGACAACCTCTGTGGTCCCCTGGGAGACCTCCTTGCCCTGACCACAGTCCATCACTCAATCCACAAATATTTGAGGGTGGGTCATAGGCCAGGTATGTTCTAGGTGCTGGGACCAGAGACACAGAGAGAGCATTCCTGCCTGTTTAACATATGCATCATCCCTAATAAAATCTCATGTGGAGGAGATAAGTGTTTTGGAGAAAAAGAAAGCAGAGTGAGAGATTCTGAAAGGATGGTTGGGGAGGCCCGCTTGAAAAGATGACCTCTGGGCAGATTCCTGAATGAAGGGAAGCAGAGGACCTGCAAGGTCCTGTGGTGGGGACAGGCTCGGTGGGGCCAAGCAGCCACAGCCCAGCCTGATGGAGAAGAGCAAGTGAGCAGGGCCAGGTCTCCCTCAGCCCTGCGGCCCACATGAGGACACAGGGTTTGTTGTAAACATGGTGGTGCGCCTTGGAAGATTCTGAGCAAAAGGGGGCGACATCATCTGACAGGGAACAGGAGGTGGCTATGCACCTGGCAGAGTGATCTTTCGAAACCTCTCACAATCCCTATCCTCTTCTACAGCTCTTCAGGGGACCCCACGGTCCTCAGGAAACAGGCCAGGCTCCCGGGTGTGGCCCCGCTCCTGTGGCCTCCCAGTCAAGGACCTCCCTTCCCAAGTACCAACCAACCTCCAGGCTCACTGACCCCCACTCTTCTCCTACTGTCCCTAAACCTTTATCCTCTAAATGTGCAGACTCTGCCTGGAGTACCTGTCTCTCCACCAGAACTGGACACCCTGACCCTCACCTCCATCTTGGCCCGTCATCTCCCGCAGGAAATCTCTCCCGGCTGCCATGTCCCACAGCAGGTGAGGGCACTACACTCGGCTCTCAGGGCCCGTGCTGACGGCTGTTTCTCGCAGAGATCGTCACTGCCTGCCCTCTCGTGAGTCTCTGCCAGACGCAGCAAGCTCCTTCAGGCTGACACCGGAAATTACCCAGCCCCTAGTGCCAGCCCCTGGTGCAGTGCCTGACAGATGTTCGGTAGATGCTTAGCAAACACTGAATGAATTAATAATAATAATTGAGTTAATAATATCCGAGTAAGACTGCCCCCTTTCCCCACCCTTACTGCACAAGGCTTCCAGGTTCCCAGGGTCGGGGGCCTGAGGGGAGAACCCCCTTTTGCTTCTCCAGGGAGAGGCAGCAGAGGCTGGGCCAGGCTGGCTCTGAGGGGGCCGGGAGCCAACTGCAAGGCTGACTTAGCACTCATAAACAGCCCAGTTACATTTATAGCCATGTTCTTATTAAGCACCAGGAGAGAAGAGATGAATCATACCCCCTCCTCCCGCCCACAGCCTGGGGAGGTGGAGCCCACCAGCCAGCCTGGCCTTAAATCTCAGGAAATGTAAAAGTCACAAGTGCTCAGGGCCAGCCCTGCATCACCAGGGACAACTGAGAGTAATGCAGCTTCTCAGGCAGAGCCCTGACCTATGCCCTACAAGGGTTCAGGCTGAAGGCAAAAGAGGGAAGGGGTAGGAGGGAGGAGGTGCTCCTCCCCAAGAAGTCTAGGAACAGGATCCTCAATTCAGAGATGTACTCAATGCTGTGTGACCTTGGGAAGGTCAGATGACCTCTCTGAGCCTTTGGGTGACACGCTTCCCCTTGGTGAACAGAATCTAGGTGTTTTAGGAAACACTCCCAAAAGATACATTTTGCTTCCCCTCAATCCTCCCATTTTACAGAATGGGATAGTAGAACCCAGAGGGTACCCTGGCTACCTGACTCCCAGTAACCACTGCCCTGAAGTTTGGAAGTACAGCGAGTTCATAGACCGGACATGGCCTTGAAGATAAGGCCAGAGACAGCATTTACAACCTCGCCCTCGTGGCATCCTCACCCCGACCCTAATCCAGAAGCCACAAAACGCATTACCCTCCTAGAACAGGATAGGGGCCCTTAGCAAATCTGCTCCCACTACCCCAGGCTCACTTCCCTGCATGGGTGAGGGGTGAGGATTGTTGTACCCATTTCCCAGGGGGGAGTAGCTGGGGCACAGACCACCTGCCAGGACCGGTAACTTGGATGGGGGTTTCCTCAGACCTGAGGCCTCTTTAGCTTTCTTTTGTATGTGTAATTGATTTCAGCAAGATTTATTAGGGTTTTTAAACCCTTTTTCATTGTGAAACATAACACAAATACCAAAAAGTGAATAATCCATAGCTGTAGAGCTTAATGAGTTATATAAAGTGAACACCCAGGAAACCACCTCCCAGGGCCCAGGAACTAGGATGGTGCCAGAAGTCACCCATCCCCATGCCAGCTCCTCCCTCCCCACTCAGGGAAATCACAACCTGACCTTTATGGGAGTTCTTTTTTCTGCCCTGTACTGAGCCCACTCACCTGGGAATTCAAGAGAATGAAGACACTGAACGGGAAGGCAAGAGGCATGGTTCCAGATACCCTCCCCTCTGGGGGCCTCAATTTCCTCATTGGAAAGTAGAGGATTGAAGCCACCCAGCCAGAACAATCGAGAATCCTAACCTAGCAGGAACAAGTTCCGCTGGGGAAACGCGTGTGTGCAGGGGTGGGGGACGGAAGGCACCTGGACACACCCTGGCAGGCTGCTGTTTCCTTCGTCCCCGTTCCAGGTAAGCAGTGGTGCTGGGATGCTGCGACTCAGGGGGGACCTCTTTCTGCCTCCCCTGGAGATGGAGTTTGGGGGTTTCCTGCCTGGAGATCTATGGGGGAACCCTGGGGTTCTCCAGGCTTATGCCTCGCCCCTGCCCTCCTGGTGAGCCTTTTGCTCAGTTCTGAGTTTTTCCTGTTTAAAAAAAAAAAAAAGTAACAACACAGAAGCCAAGCAGAGTTTCTTCCTTCCTGCTGTCATGAGCTCTGATGTGGCTTCAGGTCCCCTGCCTGCACAGACCTGGTGTCCCAGGGCTCTGCAGCCTGAGGGTCCAGACATGCATGAC
This sequence comes from Lipotes vexillifer, assembly GCF_000442215.2. Classification (NCBI taxonomy): domain Eukaryota; kingdom Metazoa; phylum Chordata; class Mammalia; order Artiodactyla; family Lipotidae; genus Lipotes; species Lipotes vexillifer. The sequence continues at coordinate 307,674 of NW_006771270.1, forward strand.
AATGGAGAAAAGGGAGAAAGAAGGGGGAAGGTGGGAAGGTGGAGCCAGCATCCCCTGAGCCCCTACCGTGTGCCAAGCGCTGCACTTGGCATTCACTTTCAGGTTGAACCAGCCTCTCACACATTCAGAAGCAATATTAACACCTCCATTGCCCAAAGGAAGACACTGAGGCGTGCAGTTTCAGCAACTTGCCCAAAGTCATAGTGCGAGGAAGCGGCAGAGGCAGGCTCAGAACCAGCCTGACTCCACGGTCCTTATTCTCACTCTATGCCCAGTCCTGGCATGGAATCAAGACAAAGTCAGTCTCTTCCCAAGGTCTGGCACCCCTCTGCCCTGGCTGGGAGGGAATGGTGCTGATGAATGAAGGAGTGGATAAGTTATCAAAGAAAGTTAGAGGTGATGGAAGGTGAAATGAATTAAAAGGGAAAATGAGAGTTGGGTGAGGGCGTGGAGGCAGGCAAGGTTTCAGAGAACAGGCTGCAGTTTCCAGCTGGAGAAACTCAGTGGATGGTAGAGCCAAAATCCAATATAGGAAAGAGCAGTTTTGACGGGGGAGGAGCTTAACTTTGAAGACTTTAACATCTTATTTTTTACTTTCTTATTCTTTGCAAAGAGCCAGCTGTGGAGGGTGAACCCTATAAATGGCGGGCTGGCAGATGGAGGGATGGATGGATGGATGGCTGGCTGGTTGGGAGAAAGGAGGGGTGAGCACATTTACATCTGATGATCCTCTAGGTCACCACTGCATTTCTGGTGGGGATGGAGAGGTACACACACATTTGGAGTAAATACACTACGAGCAAGTCACATAGCTCATGTGACACAGGCTTGCATCCACAGCAGGCCTGGCTCTCCTCTCGCACCACTACCCCCTCCCCCTCTTCCTGCTCTCCCACCCTTGACCCTCGCTTCCTCCTCTATCTCCCTTCCCCATTGCCCTCCAGACCCCAGAAGGGAAAATGCTTCTCTGAGCCCAGGAACAATGGCTGTGAGCTCCAAACTCCTTTGCGTGTACCAGCAATTCCAGCCGGCAAAGCTGGGGCCCTGCTCAAAGCCACCTACAAGGCCTGGTGCAGACGTGGGACCAGACTGCCTGGTCACTCGACTCCTGGGACTCACTGCTGACCACATGCTGGCCAAGAGGTGCCCAGGGGGGCGCTGCATTCCCTGGCTTGGGAAAACGCTGAAACCAGCCAGCCTCTCAGCCCGGCTGGGCTCCTGCTTCCCAGCCTAGGTTAGGGCCAGGGCTTCTCAGCAGTAAACCTTGATTACTCAGTTGCCTTTCCTGCTG
>NW_006771270.1:309087-312128 GCF_000442215.2 Lipotes vexillifer
TGCTGAATGATTTTAGTTGAATAATTTTGCATGATCTCCGCACAGTGTGAGAGAGTCCCAAGCTGAGGATGAGGAGCTTACACAGTGGGGGGAAGGGTCAAACTGGAATGTAAAGAGCTCCCTACAAACCAGCCTCTGCTGGAGATGAGGGTTTCCTACACCAGTGGCTGCTGGTCACCACTAACTGGTTCCTCATCCCCTTTGTGATGTGGGCCCTTTGGTGTGACTAACTACAGCAGCCCCTCCCTCTGTTCTTTGCTCCGAGGAGCCCCCAAAAGGAAAAGGCCCATGGGTGGCTCCCAGCCTTGTGTGGTCATGGGTGGGTCCCATGTGAATCAATGTACCAGGCACTGCACTAGTGTTACCTCACTGCATCTCCACCACATCTAGCCGCACGCATGCACGCCCTGGAAACAGGCATTGTCAACCCTAACGTGCAATGAGGAAACAGGTGCAGACTTGCATGAGACCCCCCACCCAGTTAGGACTAAGGGAGCCAAGGTCAAGCCCAAGATTGACAGACCTCAAAAGGGGGACTGCTCAGGACTCCAACAGAAGGCACTGGATCTGGGTCGGAAGTGGAGACTTCAAACCGGAAGACTCCCTAGGTGCAGAGCAGAGTCCAGTAGAGGAACCCAAGGAGTTTCCCTAAAGAAGAAGGAGCTGGGAAAGCAGAGCAGTTAGAAGATCTGCAAGAAACTTAGAATCACAGTCTAGAGCTGCCAGGACTCCTAGAGGGCTTCGAATCATCCTCTTCATTTTACAGACGAATTTCACAATAATCCCAGAGAAGTCAAGTGGCTTAGCCAAGGTCACACGGTAGGGGAGCTGAGATCAGAGCCAAGTGCTTCCAATCCCCATAACCCCACACTGGGCTGAACCTCCCCCTTTCCCTAAGGCCAGCCCAGCTTTAGTTCCAGCAAGCCCCGGGTCAAGTCAGAGCAAGAGGAAGAGGGAGTGAGGGGGGGTGGTCCCAGGCCAGGCCCAGGCAGGGAGGGTACCTCTCCTGCTGTCCCACCCCTACTCATTACTATTCCCAGCATCACCCCCTCACTCTCCTTACTGTGGAACTCCAGTGATGCTGAGAGCTGGAATTTGGATGTTTTCCCAGCATTGGGGCTGTTAATTAAAATGAATAAATCTGCCACTTGGAGTTGGGTTGAAGAGGAGAAAGGGTGAGGTAGGAGAGGGAGAGGGGGACTCAGGCATAGGCTCCCCACGCACCCCCCCTGCGAGGGTCTTTCCCTTTCAGTCCTGCCTCCTGAATTATTTTCTCTATTGGCCACTTACTCATTCCACACTTGAGTCTCTCACCTGCCAGCTGCAGCCACTTCCTAGGCATGCTCTACTTCGTTCCAAGGAGGGAAGAAAGACTCGCTCCTAAGGCCAAGACTGGCCAGCCCTCCCCTGCCAGTCCATGGGATTGAGCAAAAAGCATGCGATCCAGCTGGACAGACCTGGGTTCAAATCCCAGCATTCTAGCCCCATGACCTCTGGGAGTCATTTTTCCTCTCCAAGCTTCCCCTCCCTTACGTCTAAAATGCAGATTATATTTCCTACTTTGAAAGATTATTGCAAAGATGACATGAGAAAGTATATGGAAAAATAACCTGTCACAAACTAAATGGTCTCTCTCTTTCTTGGCCTCTGCGATCCCCTATCCTGATCTCCACTTCCTTCTTTCCCATCTCCCCTGACTTTCAGACAGTCTCACCAACACTGTAAGTCATATATTAGTAAGAATAGAAATAGTGCCATCTTGTAACTGTAAAGCAGACTTTACAGAAGTTGCTCGATAGACTAGGGGGTGCTCTGGGCAATGATAGTGTTTTATTCATCTTAATTTTCTCAGTGCCCACCCCAGTGCTAGACACATAGGAAGTGCTCAATTGACATGTCTTGGATGAATGAATGAAGTGCTTTAATGGCTGGAGGGGACATCCATTCCATTTGTCTGCCCAGTAACCTCTCCCCTTCATCTAGTAACGGCTTCTCCTTTACTCAGGGAACTGTGTTCCCCCACTGCAATCACTGAGTGCTCCTTCCCCTTCCTGCTACACAGTTGGTCATGTGACCAGGCTGGTCCAATCAGAGCCTTCCCCAGGATTTTTCTCCCTGGGACTGGGGGAGAACCCTCTTTCCTGTTCACTCTTGAGGCAGAAAGTAGGTAGAACTGCCTGTGGGCAGAGCACCAGCCTTTCTCACTGGCAAAGATGAAGTCATGTGCACAAAAAGAGATGAGAGATGAAAAGAGGGTGCCCAGATCCACCAGTCCTGGCTTTCCTATGATTGGGTTATGTGAATAAATGAAATTCTCATTTCTTCATTAAACAGTCAAGCTGGGATTCTGCCATTCACAGACACTGACTCACAAAACATCTGTTATCTAACCTTCTCAATAACATCCCAAGCCAAGCCAGGAGGGATTGGTTATTCCCATTTTATAGATGAGGAAGTCAAGTCTTGAGAAAGTGAATTTATTTCCTGAGACCACACAGCTGGTAATGATGTAACTAGATCTGATAACAAAGAGTGGAATTTTATCCAGAGTGGCAGGCAGTGTGATTAGGGACTCGTGTGTTTAATTCCATACCATCAATAACCCAGTGACATCACAATAGCTGCCCTCATATAGATGGGGAAACTGAAGAAGTAAATTACCCAAGGTCACCAAGCTAGTCAGTGGAGTTAGCCTAGGTCTGTCTGCCCAGAGCCGGTACCACTAGCCACGGCGCAGCATCGCCTCCAAGTCCAGGGATCTTTCCAGCCTCTGAGGCAACCTTTCTGGAAGAGGATCACCTCTGGGCAGGGGAAGACTAAGAGCACTGGGAGATAATGAAGGACCTGTCATATGCATAGCTTCGTGCAAGGGCTGTAGGGATGCAGAGATGGCCAAGTCATGCTGCTTACCTCAAGGAACTTCAAGACGTGTCCATAAATTCCATGCTGCAAAGTGTGAGGGTCCTAATGGAAACTCTGGTGCTCTGTGGCCCAGACGAGGGGGAGGTGATTCCAGCTGGGGGAGGCACGGGACTGGGAAA
>NW_006771270.1:312448-326109 GCF_000442215.2 Lipotes vexillifer
AGAGTCATGGGGCAAGCAGGACTTAAACATGTTCTTTAATACAGGTAAGAGCTGTACCTGTGGACACGGCGTGGTCATCAAGCAGAGGGAGATGCATAAGTAAACAAAGCAGAGGGAGATGCGTAAGTAAACAAACTTCGCGATGGCAAGTCCAGTAGTGCAGCTGGATAGGAGGAAATGGACTAATTTCTGTAGTATGCATAAGTGGGAAAAGACAAGACCAAGAAGTGAGTTAGAGGCAACAAGTGTTCCACGCCAGGATGAAAAGTCTGGGCTTCGTTCAGCCAATAGGGAGCAACTGGGGCCTTTTGAGAAGGACAGTGACACCACTGGACTGGAACATTAATATGGAGGACAGATGAGGAGGGAGAGACCAGTTAGGAGGAGGTCATCTGGAAAGGCAGTGAGGCCTGAAGTAGGCCAGGGGAGGGCAGGGGGAGGGGGACAGCAGATGACCCCAATGACGTTGCGGAGGCAGAACAGTCAGAGAAGAGCAGGTGTGGAAGAAAGAGCTCAGACTTAGGAAGCAGGCCCGGCTTGAGCCTGAACTGCCTGCCTCTAAGAGCTGCAATGCAGGTGCGGGTCACCGGGACCTTGAATGGACAGCAAGCGCACTTGATGGATAGATGCTGTCCCAGGAGCCAGATCTCAGCCTGACGTCTAGTAGGTGTTTGATGAATGTGGAAGTGATGATGGGAGGATGGATGGACAAGCGAGTGAATGATCCAGTGAATGAACAAATGAATGAATGAGTAAAGGAAACAGGGGAGGGAGAAAGGGAGGCAAAACAGCTTCCAGTGCTCCCAGAGGAAACTTCCTGACCCTTTTCCCACCTCCATCAGCTCAGTCCCAAGCCTGAACACAGTCCTGGGCTGAGCCAGGGTTTCCACAGCTGCAGAACCTTACGTGGAGGAGGAGGAGGGAGGGGAGGGCGGAGAGGGTTGAAACATGATGAACTGCTTGCCATGCACCACCGGCAACCCTCCTCCTGAAAAAAACAGGAGTACTTAGAAGCAAATGTTACTTAAAACCCAGTTAGCGCTGCTGTGATTTAAGGCTCCTCTGTATTCGGTTCCCCACCAGCCCTTCCAGTTTGGGGCAGGGATGGCAGCCACTGCTGGGACTGCGACCTCAGCCTAGCCAGGGTCCACGGGGTCCCAGCGCTTCCTCAGTGTGGGCCTGGCCCAGGGGCCAATGGTGTCTGAGCCCGTGTGGAGCCTGGGAGCTAGGAGGCCTCCAGGCAGCCTTCCTGTTGGGACCACTCCTTCCCTTTCAGACACATCACTCACCTGCCAGTCAATAATCACGCCGTAAATATTATTAATGGTGACTAATGTTGTATACTCATTCTCATTTGATGTCTACTCTACAGCAGCACTGTGAGGTTTCTCCCCAGATCACAGATGAGGAAACTGAGACTCAGAGAACGTGACTTTCCCCAGTTCACACAGTAAGGCGTAGAAGCTAGTCCAACATGAAGCACAAGGAGGTGTCCGGTCACTTCCCACTGCCCCTCTCACATTTGTGCTAAACGGGGCTGAGAGGGGAGAACGGATGCAAATGAATCCCCCTGCCAGGAATAGAAAACGCCACCCAGGCAGGAGGGCAGGCAAAAATGTCCTCACGATAATCATATTGATGAGTGTTAATATTATTGAGGTTTTCTCTTTGCCAGGTCCTCCTACACACTAGAAATGAATCAACTCATTTAACCCCATGGTAACAATGGTTACTATCTCCCCTGCACAGGTAAGTCTCCAGGGAGGTGAATGACTGGCCCAGGGTCACGCACAGCCAGGACACGGCAGAGCCTGGACTCAAACCCAGGTCGTTCAACTCCAGAGCCAGGGCCCTACACTTCCTCTAGTTCCAAAACTGCTCTGAGGGTTACTGCTGCCCCTAGGTTCTCTGGTTTGTTAAATGGAGACAATGACAGTACTTGCCATACACCATGGTTATAAAAAGCTAGTTGAGAATATGGCTACAGGGTCACCCCCAAACTGTCAGATGTCATGTAGTGGATCTTATCATTGTCCCTGGGGCTTGCATGGCCTTGAGAGCCATTTTTTGTTCAAAAGACAGGAGAGGAGTTGGCGTAGGTGGATGGTAGGCCAAGGAGGTGTGTGGACAGGGAGGCAGAGATGGGGTGGGGGCAGCTGGGCAGAAGAGGCTGGGACAATGTCGATGGAGACAGACAGAAGTCACATTGAGTGTAGACTAGGGTTCCTGGGGCCTGCTGTGTGATCTTGGGTAAGTCACTGCCCCTCTCTGGTCCCAGCTTCCTCCTCTGAAAATAAAGGTAGGGGCGGTGATGAGTGGGGTGAAGATGCTCCCTGAGGTCACTTCCAGTCTCACTGCACTGATTCAATTTTTCCGAGAGCTGGCCTGCAGCACGGTGGAACAGAGGAAACAGATTTTTGGGTGTGGGTATGGTACAAGAGACAGTTCTCCACAAGCTTTGCTACTGGAGACCCAGAACTCCAAGCAAATGTGAATGCCCCCAGCTTCCTGCCCTCCACCCCACCCATCCTGTACTCACCCTACCAACTCCCCAAAGATACTGAGAAAATGGAGCACTGGGGACATAGCAGATAGTCACTGATCTACTCTGAGCTTCAGTTTCCTCACCTATAAAGTGGGGGCGGGGCACTGTGGCAAGGCAGTAGCTTAGGTCCCTTCCAGCTCTGCCAGCCTAGGGTTCTGGCCTTCAAATGAAGCTTATTTTTTCACGAGGTTATGTGTTTCTCAAGGGATAGGAGTTGGGAGAGGGTGAGAGCAGTGCTAACTCAGTTCTTCCTGGAGTAGAACACCCTCCAGAGGGAGATGAGATGGGAGATGTGTGCCCTGCAGCTGAGGAGAGGAGAATAAAGGAGGGGCTATAACATCTCTGTGCTAAATTCCGGATCAGCTTGGTGAAAGAATGTCACTTCCTCCGGGAAGCTCCTGGAACTTTTCTGGGTGCTGACCGCCTGAGTACACGGTGGTCATCCCACCTGACCACCTCCTCCCCATCTCCAGCCCGTTCCCATCTGGGTGCCCCACACACACACTCTCACACACCGACGCCCCTGCCCTACAAGTGCAGGTGTCCCACTGACTGACCACAAGTCCCCACCACCCTGACCTCTGACCCTTGCCCGAGGCCCACTACAGAAGTCAGGGCTTCTGTCCTATTTTCTAATTTCCTTCTGCTTCGATTTTGCAGGGTTTATTTTGACAGCCTGTGGACTTCCAGGCTTGGCTGAAGGGCAGCTCTTTAAAAGGAAGAAAATAGTTGAAGAGAAAGCTGGGAAATAAATACAGAGCCTGCCTCCTTCTCTGCCCAATGTTCTGACCAGGCTCCGGGAAAGATCCTGTGACCACGGGGCCCCTCAGAGGCCACTTCATTGTTTGAGGTTCCCAGTGTGTTCAAACAATGAGACTTTGCTGATTTCGGCTTACAAAAAGTATGGTATATATTACAATTTAACATTTAACAATTTAAAGCTTTAACACAAAAATTACAATGTAATATAATTGCTCTATTAACAAGATAATTACAGGTTTATTTTTAATTAATTCATAATATGCTGCAGATGGTGTGGTCTGGTAATAGGACCAAGTTTAAAGTTACGGGATGAACAGTTTCTTTTGAACCTGTCAGGGTAGCTCTGAGACAGGAGAAATAAACTCATTTGAAAAAAAATGTCAAGAGTTGAATGTGAGAATGGGGAACCCAGCCTGAAAGTTTCTCCTGCCCCTTTCATGCCCCCCACTCCCTTCCCCCATAACAAGCTCTGCTTCCGAACATGTCACTCCCCCGAGATACCCTAAAACCTAGACCAGGGAGGAAATTTCTAGATTAACAGTCCAGACTCCTCCATTGACCAGATGGGAGGACCAAGGCCCCAGGCAGCAGAAAGAGCACTGGATTTGGAGCCAGGAGAGTCTGTTTTCAAACACACCTCTTTCACTTATATGGCCTCGGAAAAGTCAGTTCACCCCTCTGAGCCTCAGTCTCCTCATTTGTGAAATGGGCACAAATAAAGGACGCCTTCTGGTGCTGCAGTGAGGTACCCAGCAATGGACACTGGTGACATGATTCCTGCCCGGGGGAGATGAGGGCGACGTCGACAGGGGTAGCAGCAGAATTGAGACTAAAACCCAGGCCAGGGCACCGTGCATCCCCTACGCTCACGTGGCCCTCCAAAGCTGAGCAGAAAGTGGGTTGCAGGATAGAGCCTTCCCTAATTCCGGGGTCAGCAGGGAGAAACTGTGTCACCTGGCACAAGTCATGCCCCACTATGAGTCAGGCTTTCACCCTCCAGCCATGAAAGTGGGGAGGGCTTGAAGTCAGGGAGGAACTGACCATCCAAGAGGTGTAACCCTGGGGGGCAATCACCCCATGCCTATCAGATCCAAGCAAAGCCGTCTGTACCCAGAGGCCTCTGGCTATGCCGGAGAGAAATAGAGTCAGTCAAATCGGCTCCAGCCCTGGGGATTAAGGGACATTGGGAGGGGTTGAATCCTAGACAGAAGGTCCCCCTGGCAAGCCTGACTCTGGATTCCAGGGCCCCAGAGACCTGCTCCCAAGCAATCCCCTGACTTCTTTTCTACCCCAAAACCAGAGATGGAGCCCCAGGATTCCAAGAGTGTTGAGGAGGACAGCAACAGCCAACCCCGGCTCCCAAACCCTTCCTGGAGAGCAGGGGCAGCTGGGAGTGAGACTCCAGGCTGGGAAGCAACCCTAGGAGAAGGCAGGTAGGGAGCCAAGAGGCATGTGGAAGCCGCTCAGCAAGGAAAAGGGCTCCTTCCCTGGCCCCCACCTGCATGGAGCATGGAAGCCCACTGGGCAGGAGCCAAAAGCTTCACTCACAGCTCTGGATTCAGTCTTTGAACTGGTGCCCTCTCTCCAGGTGGGTGCCGTTCGCCTTCCCTCACCCACCCGTGCTGCTGAGGTGAACCTTCTAGAACACAGTCTGACCAGGTGCTCCTCATTTCAGCTCTTGTGACTCCCGCCACCTGCAGATCAATGAGTGAACCATGCGGCCAATATGGGGTCAGAGGTTCTGGCCCTTCCTCCTACCCATCCTGACCCCTGAGAGCCCAATGCTCTGCCAGCCATTGCCCTCTCCTCACTAGACTCCAGGCCCTCAGCTCTCCAACGAGCCTCCTCTGCTCGCTCAGGTCACTTGGGGCCCTGCACCTGAACAACCTCCCTTCTAAGCCCTGGAGCCCTTCCTCGCGGGCAGGGATCTGCTTCCTCTCCCATGACTCAGCGCTGGACACGCTGGACACTGCCTGGGAAGACCAGCTTTCACTGCTGAGCGCTTTGGAGGTCAGCCCTTTCTGGTGGGGAGCCTGAAGCCCTCAAGCAAGGAGGAGACGGACCCCACCCCAGGATCCCATCCCAGGTCCATAGGTAGCCTGTGAGAGAAAGAAAAGGTCACCTCCCCTCCAAAGGGCTGCAGGGTTATCAGTATTCTTGAAGAAAACCCAGTTTCACGTAGAGGGAGAGGAGAAAAAGAAATGTGGCTTCCAGCTGCCACTGCTCTCCAAGGACCCCTCCTGCAAGCCGCCCTAAATCGGCCTAACAGGCTGCCCCCAGGGAGGCCTCTGCCCGTCCCCCAGAAGCCCAAATCCCCTATTACAGGACAGAAGAGCTACCTGGGCCTCCAGGACCAATGCCATGATAGGTTTCATCCCCCTCCCTTCCCCACCCCACACATCATCCCCCTGCTGAGGCAGTCTGTCCCCAGCTGGATCCAGGTCTCCGGCATCCCCCACCTTGGTCCCAGGGCTTATCCCAACACTGTCCTGCACAACCCCTAGTCGGGCCCTATCTCCCACCCCTTCCCAGACTCCCAGCCCTCTGGATCCACTGGTCATTAGCAAATACACCCAATCCCCGGCTTTCTCTGAAGTTTCCCTTCTCCTTCTTGCTCGAGGACTGGCTCCCCTCTGAGAACACAGGTTCTCCTACAGTCCTTTCAAGTGGCATCTATTTTCTTTCACACTCGTTGCTCCTAAGTTTCACTTCCCAGCAATTTCCCTGGCTTCTTGCTTTACCGTCTTTGAAGGGCATGGCATCAGATACCTACCGCCTGCCTCCCCGCTAGCTGCAGTCATTCACAGCCCTCACTCACTGAGGAGCTGAGCACTCGCCTCACCACCTTCTCCATCAAACACCTGTCATTAGCCAGCATCCATGAAGAGGGTCGAGGCAATGCACTGGCCTCTCAGTTCTTTTGATCTCCTTCCACCTTCCCATCATATGCTCATTCTCTAAACCTTATATTATCATATCTGCACCTCCCTTGAAATCTCGATTACAAACATCTCTGAAAATACTCTGCCCGTCACCCCTCTCCTTCCATCTCACCCACTCTGATGCCCCCATCCTAGCAGCACTGACCTCATAGAGACCGCTTCCATTTTCTCAAATCCATCACCCTGGATGCAGCTTCCCTTAACCAGCCTGGATGCCACGGGTCAGCACTCCAGCCATCCCGCCACACCAACACCCTAGTCCTTCTTTGCTTTTGTCACATTACCTGGCAAGACCCTGACTCTGGTTAAACCCAGCGATCCATCCACTTTGTGCCAGCACCGAACAGCTGAAAGCCACCGTGGACAATCAGGCACTCATCATGACTGGACCTACTTCATACTGATGGGCTCTCAAAACTGCCCGGGAATCCTACTATAGTTCCCTGGAAAATTCACTTCCCTAATCTCTGAGAACACCATTTCCCACCTTCTCTCCTTGAATCTCTAACGTGTCTCTCATTCTTTTACTCTCGCCTTATGATCTTGTTTCATATTTCACAGGAAAAAAATAGAATCAGGAATAAAGATCTGCCTTGAATTCCTCCTACCAATTCCTCCTTTCTTACCTGCATCTCAACCCACGTAGTCTGTCCTCCCTCCCATAATTACACAAGGAGAGTCTCCATCTACCTCCAACCTCCCGCTGTGAGTTATCTTTACCCACTCTTGCCAACTCTAGGACTTTGCCCTTATTGTGGTCCCCTTTCTCTCCTGCACCATCGTCATTTCTCGCTCTGTTGGAACATTCCATCACCACACAGACATGCCTTAATACAGTACATCTTAAAAATGCCTCCATGGTCCCCGCATCCCCTCCTGCTGTTGCCCTGTTTCCCTCACTTGTCTTCATAGGAAAACTCCTCCAAAGAGTTGTACATGTCCACTCTCCACCTCCTCGTCCCCGTCCCTTCATTACCGCCAAGCAGATTTCGTCACCACCTGTCCACTGACCCAGCTGCAGTCAAGGTCACCGATCACTTACACCTAATAGAAATCGATGGTCATGTCTCTGTCCTCGCCTTGTTTCATCTCTCAGAAGCCTTCATCGAGGTGATCGCTCCCTCCTTTGAGCAATCCAAATGATTGCTCCTCTTGCTTCCTTGACAATACCTCACTTACCTTTCTTCCTCCTTCAGGGCCACTTCTCCTGCATCACCTTTCCAGGCTTCTCCTCCGCCTGGGCCCTAAATCATGGGGTGCCCCAGCCCCCTTATGCTGTGTATGAACCTTCTCTCTTCAGGGGGTCTGGTCTCCTCACACTGCACACGCCATCTATGTGCTGACGGCCTTCCCCTTGTATCTCTAGCTGTGACCCTTCCTTTGATCTGCAGACTCACTTCCCCAACTGCCTATTCAACATCTCCCCTTGAATATCTGAGGCATCTCAAACTCAGCTGGTCCAAGAAGAACCTTTGATCCCCCCACAAATCCACTCCTTTTCCCTATAAGGCTTCCATATCTCAGCAAGTAGCACCACCATCCACCAGGCTCAGATACCCAGAGTTATCCCTGATTCTTCTTTCCATCACACCCGACAGAGAGTCCTATTGGCTCCGCCTCCTAAATAAACATATCCAGGAACTGACCATTTATCACCATCTCCACTGCTCCAGCCCCACACTCGCCTCTCACCTGCACTATTACATCTGTCCCCCGCTGGCCTTCTCACTGTCACCCCTGCTCTTTCACACAGCGGCCAGAGCAAACTTTCTAGAGTGTAATTCAGGTCACACTCTGCCCGCATTTAAATGCCCCAATGGCTTTCTGTTGCAACCAGAATAAATAAACCAGTACCTGACCATGATGTTGCAGATCAGGTTCCCTGGACAGCCTCTGAGGTGGAGAGCAGCGTGCAGGAGGTTGGTTGGGGTGTGCTCTCAGGATCGGGACCTGTTGGGGAAGGGAAACGGTGAGCTGCCATACAGTTGTAACAGAGGCCTCAGCCGATCCCACGGGAGCCCTGGGGTAGGATGGTCCTTCCGAGGTGTCCCAGGAAGTGAGGTCAAGCCTTACATCCAGCATTGACCTGTCATGGCTGTGGGCTGTCTTCCCCCAGGCACGGGGCATTACCCTGAGGGGACCAGACAGCTCTCTTCAGCTGACCATGATTCCTAGCAAAGGACTCAGCTGAGAGAGCTCAGCTGCCCACCCTCCCAGCCACAGAGGAGAAGCGGTGCGGTCTCCAGGGCACCCACGGCCTCCGAGACCCTGCATGCTCTGCCCCCTGGCCACCAACGCATTCCCCACCACGCTCCCCTGTGTTTACTCTGCTCCAGTCACGCTGACCATCATTCGGCCTCTAAAACGTGCCAAGCTTGAGAACTTTGCTCGTGCGGCTTCCTCTGTGTCTCAGTTTCCCCATCTGTAAAATGGAAGAAATGATCACACCTACTTTATAGGTTGAGAGGAGTAAATGTGTCAATACGTGTAAAGAGCAGTGCTTGGCATGTGGAGGTGTCATGTAATCAGAAGTGATGCTGATGATGATGACAATGGCAATGACAATGACAATGATGATAACAGAGGAGACTCTCTTCCCTATTCCCTGCTAAACATCCTAAAATGCACAGGGCAGCTTCCCCTCAACAAAGAATTATCTAGCCCACAATGTCAGTAGAGCCGAGGCTGAGAAATCCCGGTTTCCATGCTGATTTTCTGCACAGTGAGAAGGTTTGTCTTATTCTCTCTTATAGCCCCAATATTGACACCCTGTAGATGTTCAGTAAATAGCTGTCAACTGGCAGGGCTTATATGCCCTCGATATGTAGTAGGTGGTCCCAAATGTTTGCTAGGTGAATATGTGATAAGCTCAGCTGACTTCAGAGCTTAGGATCTTGGGGAGTCATTTAACCTCTCCAAGCTTCAGTTTGCAATTCGTTCATTTGTCAAACAACTTAAATATTCATCCATGCAACCGACATGTACTGAGAGCTCACTGAGTTTCTGCCCGTCCACCCTTCAGAACTGTTTAGGGGAGCTCTGTGAATTCATCCTTTGAGACCTGCTGACGTGTCACCTCCCCTGTGAAGTCTTCCCTGACCCTTGACCTCCCCAGGGGCCCACTCCCCACTGAAAGACTCTCCTCCTTCTGTTTCCCAAAGCCCCATATTTGCAGTGCTATCGGCTTGGAATGCTCCTTTAGTTCTAGGCCCTATATCCCCTGCTTTTATAACAAATAGCTTGCAATGGCTCCTTTACAATCCTGAAATGAAATCCGTAGACCGTATAACCTTCCTAGACACATCATTTGAAAATAAATCAACATAATGTCTTAACTATAATATAAAAGTAAAGATCATTTCTAATAAAAAATGTATTTCAATATGTAAATGCTCAGGTTCAAGTACACGGGAAGACATAATGAAAAAGTCAGAACCTTGCACCCACACGCTGGATCAACGCGAGGGCCTCAGCCTCAAATGCAGCCTGACATTCAGGGGTTATGGGTGGGACTCAAATACCACAAAGAGCATTGTCATCGGAAATGTGATTTTCCAAAAATGATGAATAACTCTGGGTAATGTTTCCAACAGAACAAAATACAATCTTCCTTCAATTTACACGGTAGTTGTATTCCTGGAAATTCAGGACACAAATGCTTTATGTTTATATACAAAACAGAGTTAGGTTCCAGGCTCAAATAATTATAAACAGGTTTTCACCTATTTAAATGTCAACCAGGATATTTGAAAGGCAGGCAGGATGAGGGGTAATTCTTTGTTATGCAAGACTCTCCCGTGTGGTTTGTAAGACTTTAGGAATCACCGGCCCTTCCCACTCAATGCCAGCAGCATCCTCTATAGTAATTGTGACCATCAAAACACCTTCACTTATTCCCAAAGCTCTCCCTAAGGGACAGCACTGTCCCCGTGGAGAATTTTGTTCTCATTTGTTTGTCTCTTTCTCCAGACTATGAGCCACCAGAGGGCAGATGAACTTGTCCTGTCCATCAGTGTGTTCCCAGAGCCTAGAAGGAGCTGGGTACATGATGGGTACTCAGTAAATACTGATTGCTCAAGTAGCTGGGGTCATGCCCACATCCCCTCAGCCAACCCCAGAGGTCACCTCCAGAGGGACATGCCAGCTGCTTCCTAAGCCACAGCCTGTGGGAGGTCTCTGACCCCAGGGGGTGCCAGCCCTTGTGCAGGGCAGGCTCAAAATGCCAGGGAGTTAATAGCCTGGAGGCTACCCACCACAGATGGGGATAAACCCCCCACCTTCCTCCCTGCTCTGTGGGACCGATCTGAGGGACACTGGGCACAGTGTCTCAGAGGGTCCCCTTGTGAGGCTGAGCCCCAGCCACCCTGCATGAACACACCTGCCTGGCTTCCCCGCCCCCGTCTCACCTCCCCACTCCTCAGAGCTTCCTGCGATCACCTCCCAAATAGAGCACTTGCACCAGACTCTATTTCAGGTACTATTGCTACATTACAAACTACCCCAAAATGACTGGAAACAGCAACGATTTCTCATTTCTCCCGATTCTGTGGGTGGCTGAGTGGATCCTCTGCAGTATGGCCAAGTCTCTCAGCTACATCCAGCTGGAAGGTCAAAGCTGACCTCACCCACATATCAGACAGGCTGGTGGTGCTGGCCCGCGGCCAGGGAGACTCTGTTCTCCCACTCAGGGCTTCCCATCCTGCAGTAGCTAGACTGGCTTCCATGCATGACACCTCAGGACAATACCCCATGATGGCAAAGGAGAAAACTGCTCCTCTTAAGGGCTAGGCCTCAGATCACAAACACGCTTTGCACTGCAAGGCAATCACAGGCCATCCAGGTTTGGAGAAACAGACTCCTCTATGAATGGGAGTTGCAGTGAACAGTGTGTGTGCAGGGACGGCAGGGGTTTGTGACCATCAAGCAATCTTCCACTTGGGGTCTGCTTTTTTTTGGGGGGGGTCCCACATTGACAGTGGAAGATGGAAGCCACGTGAGAAGCGCCTTGGAAACCAAGCCAAAGCACTCCCCGGGCCTCTGGTGAGGACTTGGGCGTGTAGCTCGTGGACACAGGCTGGGAGGCAGCCGAGACCTTCTCAGCATCTCTCGTTCTACTGCCAGACTTGTATTTTTCCACAAGACTGCATAGTTCACCAAAGATACAATTACTGAAGGCAGAACATAAACAGTGTGTGCCATGCACCCGTGGGGGTCTGTAATTCAGACATGTCTCCAGGGGTAATTAGAACCTCCCCCGGAAACACAAAGTCTTGAAATAGTGCCCCAGCTGTGTGCCCTGCGCCTGCTGAGCCCGGGGGGGGGGGGTCCATCAGTGTGTTCCCAGAGCCTAGAAGGAGCTGGGTACATGATGGGTACTCAGTAAATACTGATTGCTCAAGTAGCTGGGGTCATGCCCACATCCCCTCAGCCAACCCCAGAGGTCACCTCCAGAGGGACATGCCAGCTGCTTCCTAAGCCACAGCCTGTGGGAGGTCTCTGACCCCAGGGGGTGCCAGCCCTTGTGCAGGGCAGGCTCAAAATGCCAGGGAGTTAATAGCCTGGAGGCTACCCACCACAGATGGGGATAAACCCCCCACCTTCCTCCCTGCTCTGTGGGACCGATCTGAGGGACACTGGGCACAGTGTCTCAGAGGGTCCCCTTGTGAGGCTGAGCCCCAGCCACCCTGCATGAACACACCTGCCTGGCTTCCCCGCCCCCGTCTCACCTCCCCACTCCTCAGAGCTTCCTGCGATCACCTCCCAAATAGAGCACTTGCACCAGACTCTATTTCAGGTACTATTGCTACATTACAAACTACCCCAAAATGACTGGAAACAGCAACGATTTCTCATTTCTCCCGATTCTGTGGGTGGCTGAGTGGATCCTCTGCAGTATGGCCAAGTCTCTCAGCTACATCCAGCTGGAAGGTCAAAGCTGACCTCACCCACATATCAGACAGGCTGGTGGTGCTGGCCCGCGGCCAGGGAGACTCTGTTCTCCCACTCAGGGCTTCCCATCCTGCAGTAGCTAGACTGGCTTCCATGCATGACACCTCAGGACAATACCCCATGATGGCAAAGGAGAAAACTGCTCCTCTTAAGGGCTAGGCCTCAGATCACAAACACGCTTTGCACTGCAAGGCAATCACAGGCCATCCAGGTTTGGAGAAACAGACTCCTCTATGAATGGGAGTTGCAGTGAACAGTGTGTGTGCAGGGACGGCAGGGGTTTGTGACCATCAAGCAATCTTCCACTTGGGGTCTGCTTTTTTTTGGGGGGGGTCCCACATTGACAGTGGAAGATGGAAGCCACGTGAGAAGCGCCTTGGAAACCAAGCCAAAGCACTCCCCGGGCCTCTGGTGAGGACTTGGGCGTGTAGCTCGTGGACACAGGCTGGGAGGCAGCCGAGACCTTCTCAGCATCTCTCGTTCTACTGCCAGACTTGTATTTTTCCACAAGACTGCATAGTTCACCAAAGATACAATTACTGAAGGCAGAACATAAACAGTGTGTGCCATGCACCCGTGGGGGTCTGTAATTCAGACATGTCTCCAGGGGTAATTAGAACCTCCCCCGGAAACACAAAGTCTTGAAATAGTGCCCCAGCTGTGTGCCCTGCGCCTGCTGAGCCCGGGGGGGGGGGCGGGGGGGGCCAGGGACTCCTCAGGGGGAAAAGGAGCTGAAGGTGGGGAGGCGGAGGCAGCAAGAAATCCTCGGAGAACTCTCTCCAGGAGGCCTCGGCCAGAGGAAACGATACCCTGCTGCAGTGGCAGGAGGGAGTTCAATGTCAGGGAAAACTTCTCTTACCACCAGGGCCATTTTTCGACCCCAGCACAGGGTTGCCTCCTTTGCCTGTAGATGGGAGAGGAGAGACGGGGGAAGCCTGGCTGGACAGAGGCAGGATAGGGGTACGATGGGTCTACCAAGGGAGGCTGGGGATGGGGAGAAGGAGACTTCCTGGGTAAGGGAGAGGAAGGGACCATGGAGCCTTGCAGACCTGCTCTGTGGCAGGCACTGTGCTAGACATTTCACACCCATTCTCACTCAATTTGTCCCCATTTTATAGATCCAAAAGCTGAGTCTCAGAGACATGAAATGCTATGCCCAAGAG
This sequence comes from Lipotes vexillifer, assembly GCF_000442215.2. Taxonomy (NCBI): domain Eukaryota; kingdom Metazoa; phylum Chordata; class Mammalia; order Artiodactyla; family Lipotidae; genus Lipotes; species Lipotes vexillifer. Next base: position 325,810 of record NW_006771270.1, read on the forward strand.
CACCACGTTGCTACGTGGCAGAGCAGGAACCAAGGGCTTTTGACTCCAAAGCCAACAGGAGCATCTAGAGGAGAGCAACAGGCAAGGTGAGGTGTCTAGACAGCAAAGAGAGGATGCTGTCCAGAAGGAAGGAAACACTTCTGCCTTAAAATTCTTGAAGGCCACTCACAGAAAAGAGATTGCCTTAGTCTGCATGTCTCCAAAGGCCAGAAACAGGCCAGGGAGGAGATGTTATCGAAAGACAGATTCCAGTTTGATACAAGAAAGAACTTTTTTTTTTTTTTTTTTTTTTTTTTTTTT
>NW_006771270.1:326119-344059 GCF_000442215.2 Lipotes vexillifer
CGGTACACGGGCCTCTCACTGCTGCGGCCTCTCCCGTCGCAGAGCACAGGCTCCGGACACGCAGGCCCAGCGGCCACGGCCCACGGGCCCAGCCGCTCCATGGCACGCGGGATCCTCCTGGACCGGGGCACGAACCCGCGTCCCCTGCATCGGCAGGCGGACCCCCAACCACTGCACCACCAGGGAAGCCCGAAAGAACTTTTAATAGACAGAAATGTCCCACTCTGGAACAAATGGGTTGTGTGGATAGAAAGTGAGCTCCCCATCCCTGGAAGCATGTAAGCACAGCCTGGATGCTCACCATCAGAACTTCTGCAGAAAGGTCAGAGGCGGTTCCTGTGAGTCTCCTGAAGCTTGAGGATCTCTGGGAGTGGCTGGGGTGCCCTAGCTGGGGTGCCCCTGGTGTACAGGAACAGAGTCAGGGCAGGGGAGACTTGGTGTCTAATGGACAGGCTCTGAGCCCCACTTTCTCTCTTCCCTGAGCCTCCAGACACCCTCATCTCATTGCTGTTCTCCCAGCAGAGCCACTGCCTGGGGGAGTAGAGGGATCAGGCGACGCCCAGCCCCGCCTGCATGCTGAATGGCCACCAGCTAACCTGCTGACCCTTAATCAAAGTCTTGGAGCACAGTGGCAGCTGGATGGATGCAGGCGTTTCTCCAGCTCCAGTTACTCTACAGGAGGCTCATGTGGTGGCAAAAGGCAGAAGGAGCGGAAGGCAGAGAGAGCAGAGATGGAACGGTCCTAGGGGAGCCCACAGCCATGGCCTCAGCCCGGGGCTGGGGGCAGAGAGGAGGAGGGTCTCCTTCTCCATCCCCGACCACAGGCGCCTTCCACTCCAGCCTGAGTTCACAGAGCTCAGCTACCAGGGAGGTCCCCCAGCCGGGTTGGGAGAGGCCTGGTGCTGGGCAAGGGAGAGGGGAGACTGAGGACCATGAGGCAGCCCAGGCCCTGGGCCCCTGTGTACCAGGGAGATGAGCCATCGAGACCATGAAAGTCTCTACCCCCAAAGCACACCCGCCATACTGGGGGCTGGAGGTGGTACACAGGGGCCAGCTTGAGGTTGTGGGAGGCATCTGTCCATCCTGGGGAGCCCTCGTCCACCCCATTCCACTCAGCAAAGTCACCCTATGTTCCAAGTGGGAGCGGTCAGCCCTAAAAGTGGAGAAAGGGTGGTGTGGATAGAACACACTCACATCCAACCACCAAGATCCTTCCCATCTAGAATTTCCAGAACAAGGTTGTTTAGGAGCCCTGCCAGCCCTCCTTCCTCTGCCCCCTTATCTTCCTCCTGATTCAGAAGAACTTGACAGGTGAGCAGGGGTTCTGGGCCCCAAAGCTACCTGTTGGGGGGCGTGGGAATCTCTCATCCAAGAAGTGCAATCTGATGGAGGAGACACAGACCCTACCCTGGAGGATCTCCCAGGCTGATGGGAGAGGCAGAGTTCTGAGGTCAAGAACCCAGTCTGAGGGAGGAAGACAAACACGCAGATATGGACTCACAAAGGCTCACACAATGTATTGACAGAAAACAAACTTAAGGTTACCAGGGGATAAGCGGGGGAGGGAGGGATAAATTGGAAGATAGGGATTGATATATGCACACTACTATATATAAAATAGATAACTAATAAGGAGTTATCTATTAGTTTATCTATTAGATAACTAATAGATAGTTATAGCACAGGGAACTCTACTCAATACTCTGTAATGACCTATATGGGAAAAGAATCTAAAAAAGAGTGGACAGATGTATATCTGATTCACTTTGCTGTACACCTGAAACTAACACAACATTGTAAATCAACTATACTCCAATAAAATTTTTTTTAAAAGGCTCACACGGTGAGAGGGTCCCCTGCCCTCTGTCACACTTGCACACGTCAGTGCTGGGAGAGCAGTGTATATGCAGAAGGAGGGACAGAGGTCAATCCTGGGGGTGCCCCTGAGGAGGTAAGCTTGCAAGTGGCTTTACTTCCTCCAGACGCTGCCTCAGAAGGCATTTCCCAGGGCACAGGAGCCCCAGTCTGTACAGCTGTGGAAGCCAAGAAAGAGCAGCTTATTAATTTAATCCTTAAGCAAATTTACAAAATTGCCAGTGGATTTGCAGGAAGCCGAAAGAAGTGGCTTCCGGGGGAGCGGGCAGCCTCGCAGCACCTCCAGGCAGGGCCCCTGCTTCTCTGCATCCCTGCTCTCAATCTCTTCTCTAGAAGCAGAACCTGAAAATGGGTCAGGGAGGACTTCAGCCATGCTGGCCGCTAAGAGGAATAATTCTAAGACACTGAATAAGTGCTTTCAGCACTCTGGACACTGAACATACATTAACTCATTTCACCCTTTCTTTCTTACACTTTCTTCCGCTTTATTGAGGTATAATTGACAAATAAAACTGAAATAAGGCAGGTGCTATTGCTAGCCACATTTTACAAATGGGAAAACTGAGGCACAGAGCCCTTCAGTCACTTATGGCCCGAGGTTACGCAGCTCGTGAGAGGTAGAGACAGGCTGGGATACGAGACAGGCTGTCTGGCACCAGAAGTCGGCATCCTTAACCTTGTTGCAAGTCTAAGTCCTCCTGGGTCTCTTGCCTCTCTCTTTCTTTCCCTTTTGGCTTCTGTGAAAAGGGGGAGAGACCGTCCCCAAGGGCAGCGCCAAGGGTCAGCCTGGCCATCCCCCAGCCTCGAAGAACCTCTGCCACTCAGTGCCAGGGTAAACATCTCTCTCACACCCTCCTCTGTCCCCCTCCACCCACTCCTTCCATCTCCCCCCTCCATCCTCCATCCCAAGTGATGGAACAGATGACAATCAATGCTTCCCTTCAACTTGTGTTCTGAGCCTTCCCCTCAGTCCCTGAGGAAGGCACAGCCTCTCTGTGGGGCCTCAGGCCTTCAAGCCCTACAGAGACTTCCCTGTTTGCATAATAAGCCCTGCGCCCATTAGCCTTCTGGTTTGAAGAGGCCTCTGTGAGCCAGTCTCAGTCCCCACGGAAGCCGAGGCCAGTTAACCTGTTTGGAGAGTTCACTGATTAAGCACTAATAAGAAATGACCAGCCTGTAACCCCACCCAGGCCACTGGGCCTTGTCCCTGGTCCAGCTCTAGCACCTCTGTCCAACAGATCCCTTATTAGCATCTTAATGTAACAAGCATATGCAATGAGGCATCAGAGAAAATCCCCAGCATTTAAATTCATTAACAGTCTCTGGAAGTCTTCAGTGTGGAGGTGGAATTATCGCTAAACTGCTTTTAACTTACCAGCTGTGCACTAAACGGCAGAGCACCCTGGCTCTAGTGTTTAGGGGGGCTGGATGGGTGTTGCCATCTGGGGGCCCAAACTCAAGCCCAGGGGTGCCGAGGCTTCTGGCTGGAGAGCTGTGTTTTCTAGATTCTGTTCCACATCCTAATGATGAGTGAAAAATTCAATCAACCAGCTGGCTTGTCCACTTAGGAACAAACAGTCGCCTCAACTGATACTGATGTGGCTGCACGTCTCAGGCTAAGTTTTGTGACCCTGCTTCTCTCTGCTCAGCATCTGATGGATGATGGAGGAAATGTCTCTCCTCTCCCAGGCATGGCCTCCCTCTGCCTGGCCGGACGCCGCCCAGGCATCAGTCATCCCCTCCAGGAAGCATTTCCTGTTGCTCATCCCCGTCATCTCCATCACCCTGTGTGCATCCACTGTCCCAGCATACAGCCCACAGTGCAACCATGACCTTGCTAAGATCATGTGCCCAAGAGCCCTGGAGGGCAGCATTTAGCCTCTGTGTATCCCAGAGCCCAGCCAGCAGCTGGCACAAAAGATACACTTCACAAAGATTCACTGAATCAATTAATTGATCGATTAAATGTTCCTCCTTGCCTGCAGTGTCGATCACAGTGCCTGACTCATTGCAGTTTCTCAATAAATATTTGCTGAATAAATGTTGAATGACAGATAAGCTGGAGCTGCAGGGATAGGGTGGAGGTAAGGAGGTTAGGATTCAGAAATTCAATGCTTTATTCAACAAATATTAATTGAGTAATTAATTGAGTAATCAGAATGATGGTTAATATTTATATTGGACTTCCTATCTGCAAAGCACCAGTTAAGTCATTTAATATTTATAACCACCCTATGCAGAGGATTCTAATACCATCCTCATTTTACAGCTGTGAAAACTGAGGCACAGAACATCTAAACATCTTGCCCAAGGCTATATATGGCTAGTGAGTAATGGAGCCTGGATTTGAACCTAGGGGTCTAGCTCAGGGCAGTGCTGTCCAGAGGAAGTATAACGTGAGCCGTGTGTGTAGTTTTACATTTTCTAAGAACCCCATTCTAAAGCGTAAAAATAAATAGGTGAAATTAATTTTAGTAAAATATTTTACTCAGCCCAATATATCCAAAATACTATTATTTCAACATATAATCAATATAAAAAAGTATTAATGAGATAGTTAACATTCTTGTTTTCATGCGAAGCTTTTGAAATCCAGTGTGAATTTTATGTGGGGTTTTTTTTTGTTGTTTTGGTTTGGGTTTTTATTTGGCCGAGCAGCATGTGGGATCTTAGTTCCCCAACCAGGGCTCAAACCAGCTCCCCCTGCATTAGAAGTGCAGAGTCGTAACCACTGGAGTGCCAGGGAAGCCCCCAGTGTGAATTTTAGACTCACAACACTTCTCAGTGTAGACGCTCAACATTGTAAGCATTCAGTGGCCACATGCAGACGTGTATTGGACGGGGCTCAGCCAAAGTCTGGATTCCTAAATCCCCTGTGCTCTACTGCCTCTGCCTATACTGTGTCTGCCACAGACACTGAGGGCACAAAGATGAATCAGGCACAGTCTCTTCAAGGAACCCACAATTTGCTGGGAAAGACACACAGGACGTGACAACACACTGTGGTGAGTGTCAGTAACAGGAGACATGATAAGATCATGGTAAGAGTATGGTGTTGTAGACTCGTACAGAAGGAGCACCTATTCAAGTCTTGAGGGTGGGAGCTTCAGGAAGTCAGGGAAATCATCCAGAAATCAGAGACCTGAAGTTTGAATTGAGGTTAGCCAAGTAAAGAGGCAGGGAGCAGCACGTGCAAAGGTCCAGAGGTGGGAAAGTGGACTGCAAATTCCTGAGACTGCAGGCAGTTCATTCAGAACAGTGGAGTCAGGAGTCTGAAGTGGGTGAAGACGTTGAAAGCTGAGGCTGGAGAGGTAGGCAGGGGCCAGAACACACCGGGCTGTACATAAGCCACAGTGCGAGGGTTTGGACTTGACCCTGAGAAACATAGGGAGACATTGAAGGATTCTAAATGAGGAAGGGATGGAATCAGATGTACCTTTCAGAATGAGGCTGGAGGAGTTAATACCACAGACAGGAGGCTGTGGCCAAGGTCTGGGTGATGGAGCAGAGGCCACGGCACAGGTGGAAAAAAGATGAGGAAGTGAAGTCAACAGGACTTGGTAACTGTGGGTGGTGGAAAGTGAGTGGACACTTTGACCCCTGGGTTTCTGACGGGGTAACTGGGTGGATGATGGGGTCATTCACTGAGAAGAAGGAACACAGAGTGGGTTTGGAGAAGAGGATGCAGAGTTTGGATCCTGTCATATTGAATTTCTGGTAATGGATGGACAGGCCTTAGAATAGCTTAGGAGAGAAGGCAGGTCTGGAGGTACAGATTGGGAACTTCAGTGGACAAGTGGTCATTGTGGATAGGTGGCAGAATCTCTGGACCCTGCCCTTTGTGGAAGACAAGGCACACACAAGATGTGGCCACAAGTTCTCCTGTGGTTACATGCAGTTAGGTGAAAGGAAGAAAACATCCTGAGGATTTAGGGCCAAAGAGACCACATTAATAAGGGAATAAATCATCTTTGTTATCTCATTTCATCTGTGTGAATAGCTTTAGGGAGTAGACAACGGAGGCCCAGAGAGGTTAAGTGATTTGTCCGAAGCCACACAGCCAGTTAGTGGTCAAGCTGAAGCCAGAATCCAGGTCTCCTGACTTTAACTCCAGTGTCCTTTCATCCCTCCAGCCATCCATTCAGCAGCTGTTTATTAAGGACCTACTGCACGCAACGCACTGGGCACTGGGATGCGCGGTTGAGCTCTGACATGCTATGTCCAGGATTTAAAAATGAAAAAGGGCCTGGCAGAACAAAGGGGGCAATGGTATAGACAAGACCTGTGGTGGGAACTAGTCATGCAAGGTGGTGAGGAAGGGGCTCGCAAGAGCAGTGAATCCAGTCTGGGGAGAGGTGGGGCACGGTGAGATGAAGGGCTTGAGCTTTTGCACAGCCCTGGCCTCACGGACACAGACACCTCATCTTTGCACACCACGAATGACTCCATCTGGCCCTAATGCCAGCAGTAGGACCTAGGATGGCATAAAGAAGTCCTGTTAAAACAACCAGGCCCTCTCGTATTCAGTTCCTCACAGCACCTCTCCCCGTGTCTCACCCTGGGGGTGAGGCAGCAGGACCAAGGTCCTGTAGGTCCAGCTTGGAAGTCATAGTTCACAGTGTGGCCTTGCCTCCCTGCCCTCCTCGGCGCAATGGAGACAGTGGGCTGGATCTGCCTTTCCCTGTCCCAGCTGAGGCTTGGAGTCACCTCACCACTTGTCAACCACTCAGATGCCTGAGCCCAGCTTGGGGAATCAATCCTTCCAGGAATGGGGAACAGATGGGGCTTGAAAACCTACGTGACCCCTAAAGACCTCTTCAGCCCAGACCTTCTCAGAGCTCATGGGATACACAAGGAGCAGAAGAGGAGGCTAGGAGGCTGTCAGACCCAAGCCTTAAAATTCATGGTCTTTCTCACCCTCCCACCTTGTCACCAGGGTACCCAGTTACAGATGAGAGCACTCAGGAGCACACCCTGCCACACCCAAGGGCAAAGCACATCACCCTACTCTGCCCATTTTCAATGGACCAGGTGGCCTTCCAGGTTTGCCAGGTTTAGGAAATAAAAACACAGGATGCCCAGTTAAATTGAAATTTCAACCACAAATAATTTTTTTTTTTTTTTGCAGTACGCAGGCCTCTCACTGTTGTGGCCTCTCCCATTGCGAAGCATAGGCTCCGGCCACGCAGGCTCAGCAGCCATGGCTCACGGGCCCAGCCGCTCCGCAGCATGTGGGATCTTCCCGGACCGGGGCATGAACCCGTGTCCCCTGCATCGGCAGGTGGACTCTCAACCACTGTGCCACCAGGGAAGCCCCACAAATAATTTTTTAGTAGAAGCATGTGCCCTTCAATATGGGCCCAAGAGTTAGATGAAAGGATTCCCCAGCCTCTAGGCTTCAGAAAGCATCAAGGGCCTTCCTCTGGAATTCTCTCCTGCTGCCTCTGAGGGGTGAGAGGCTATTTCAGATTGAAATACACGGAGATCATCTGTGAAGAGGATCAGGACAGCAGCTCCACGCAGCCTATAGCACCTGACTCAGGTGATCCGGCTGTTGTCTCAATCACCTCAAACCACTGCATCACCCCAGACCACCAGCCCCAGGCCCCACAGCCCACAGAAACAGAGCAGGACTCCCCATGCTTTGGAGAGGAAGGGGCTGGGTGGGGAGATCTGCTGATTAGGACAAGGCCTCCAGGTTATAGTCTGGAAGGTCCTGTAACTGACAGACCCAGGCCCAGGAGCCCCGAGCATAGAAGAAGGAGTCCCTCAGTGACTCTTGCCTGCGCTGGTCCAAGCCCAAATGATGGGCCACAGACAGGGCCCTGACCCGGTCCAGGCCCAGGCCTGAGAAAGAGCTCAAGTTCATCATCCACAGGTAGTTGTGTAAATCCCTCATCCCATAGCCCGTCCCTAAATATACACACATACACCCCCCCACCCCACCCCCACTTCCCAGCCCCACCCAGCACTTCCCAGCCCCACCCCGGTGCCCTGCTCTCCTAACTCCCAAAACAGACTCCTCACTATTCGGGGATTGAAAACTGATAAGCAGTGAGGCTGCCAGCCCCACCCTCATCCCCCAAAGCCATCACCGGAGAGCCACCAGTTAATTAGCTGTGGGATAACGAGGGCCCTGCACTCCCAGAAGGCGGGCACTGCCATTCTGGGACATTAACTTCCTAAGTTAGGAGGCACCTTCCGCTGCAAACACCAACTGAGCCCTGAAGATGGATTGGCAGGGTAGGAGCCGGCCTGGGGTGGGGGAAGAAGCAATAGGCCTCTGGAAGCCCTTTATCAACTCTGTAGCTAATTCACTCCACACACTCCAGGGAGCCCGGCCTGGGAGCCCAAGAGAGGGGAGAAGGACATGGGAGGAAGACTTGAGACTGAACAAAGTGCTGTAGCCTAGGAGCACCTGGATTGTGCAGATGGCGAAACGAAGGCCCCTCGAGGGGAAAGGAGGTACCCGAGGGCCCGATGTGGTAGAGGTGGGGTTCCTCCTGGTTAAGCTCAGCTTAAGCCAGGAGCCCTGATGATCCTTTTTCTGGCTAAAGGGCTGATCCTGAGCGGAGGTGGGGAGTGGAGGGGTGTGATGGGAATGGGGACCTGGGCCAGGTGGCCTGGGGAAGGGTGGCTGGCAGGGGCAGGCGGGGCGGGAGGCCTCCCCTTAGCTGGAACGGCTGTCACTTCTCAGGCCACAACCAGGAAGGCTGTGAGGCAGGCTTCCCCTGAAGCTGAGCAAATGCTTCCCTCTTGTTTGAAAGATTGCAGCTGTAAGTGGGAGTGGCTGACAGCCCTGGAAGCAGGCGTGCCACAGGGGCGGGCGTGTGTCTTCAAGGGGCCAAGCACAGACACGTTCCTGCCATCAGGAGCACAGGCAACCCGGCTCCCCTTGGAGCACACACTCCAGAAGGTCCACACGTGACAGTCAGGTGTACACGTACACACACACACACACACACACACACACACACACACACGTAGCAGTAGAGGTGCAGGGGTGGGGAGGTGGAGACCTGAAGCAACAACCTGGCCCTCTAGCAGCCCCAGAACTGCCACCTGGCCCCCGGCCCTGACCACGCAGGGATGGGCCCAACCAGGAATTCTTCCAGCTGGGCTAGTCTCAGGTTTATCATCATCCCTCTTTGTAACAAACATTTTGGAATGCCCTCTTGAAATGAAATGAAATTCAGAGAATATAACCTACTTCTGTAGGTAACTTTAAATGCCCTAATTGTAATATAAACGGGGGGAGGACGTTATAATGAAATAATATGTGTCGCAGTGTGTGAATGCTTGAGCGTGACCACCCATGAAGATACATAAAGGAGTCTAACTCTTGCACCTGAGCACATTCATGATTTTCATACACAAAACCACAAATGCTAGCAGGTCAGTGGGCTCTTTTCAGGACTGTGACACCATGAGCCATGTAGCCGTTCACAGAATGGTTTTCCAACTGGCAAACAATTCTTAGTAAAATGCTCATCAAAACAAAGTCCAATCTTCCTTCCATTTACTTGGTGGTTACATTCCTAGAAAATGTCTATTTTCACATACACACACACACAACACACACACACACATATAACATTTATAAATCTATAAAAACATGATCCCAAATAGTGGAAACATAAGTAACACACAGTTAAGTTCTAGCCTCAGCAAATATACTCAGATGTTTCACCTACATCTGGCAGGACACGAAGCATCTTCAGTCCTGTTCACTAGATGCCAGGGCACCCTCACAGCAGGGCAGTAGGCCAAAATGCCCCCTAGGGGGCAGTACTGCCCTCACAGAGAACCACATGTGAACCACCACAACTGCCTCTGAAGTTGTGTCCAGGGTGCAGCTGCCCACCTCTGAGGGCTGAGGTGAAGGACACAGGGGACCAAAGATGGAAACTAGTTTGAAAACAGCAGGGCCTATGTGAGGTGCAGTAATTACCCCAGAGGCAAAGGCTGGCTGGTGGCCATGGCTTGAGGGGGTGCCAAGGAGACTCATCCCAGCTGGGTGCCTGGCACACATTGTGGGGCAGGCTTTGGTGTTCTCCTTGCACTGGGGGTGGGGAGCGGAGTGACTGAAGCTCTATGAGGTTAACTGTTTGAGTCCAAGTTTATCTGAGTCCAAAGCCTTACTCTTTCTAAGACCCCTCTTGCCCTCAGGAAAGGCTCCAGGGAGGAGCAGGTATTTGCAGTGATGATCATGCCATTCAAGCTAAAAGAAGGAGAGATTTCCAGCAGGCAGAGATGGAAGGAGGAAGCCATCCCAGGTGGGGAAAGAGCGTGAGCAAAGACTTGGAAAGTGCGTCCAAGTCACATGAGTCCTGGCTTTGCTCGGAAGATGGACTATGTGTAGCTGTGATAGAAGATAACTCTGGAAAGATGGGTTAGGCCAGATAACAGATGGCCTTGAATGTTCAAGTAGGTAGTTTAGTCTTGACTCGATAGAGACTAGGGAGCCAGTGAAAGTTCTTGAGTGGAGGGGGGAGTTGCCCAGATCTGCCTTTCTGCAATACCCTAAACTGGGCTCCACGGCCATTTCTCCAGTCCTCCAAACTAGGCTCAGCTCAGCCCTGCTCCTAAACCAGGCAACTTCCTGGGGCTGGTGCTGTCAAGAAATTCCTCCCAGCCTCCTCAAGCAGTTTTCAAGCCATAATTAATTGCACAGTAATGAGGATCTAATTGCTTTTCCCCTGCTAGCACCCCAGAGATGATGGGCTGTACCTGGAAGAAGTTGTGTTCAGAAGAAACGTGTTAACACCCTGAACAAAGAGGCTGCTAATTGCATTGTTTCCATCACTTGGGAAGACACTTTTTAGGAATGGGAGTCTATTGCCTTGGGCTCACTGTTGGAAAAACTCAGGTCTCTAGGCGAAGAGGCCCTAGTCCCTCTCCTCCCCACAAAAGAACTGCAGTAACAGGCATCCAGATTGCAGAAGCAAGGGCGCATTTTCCCTGGGAGAGCCAAGAACCCAGGTGCCTTCCTGTCCCCGTGTTACAGATGGACGAAATGAAACCACAAAGGACACAAGGATTTAACGGCTTTGTAGCTTGGGCGCCTTCCACAGTGCTCCTGCCTTCCATAATCTAACAAGGAGGGTGGAAAGGACAGGGCGAGACTGGGGTAAATTCTTCCCCTAAATTCTCTCCGCTCATGAAGGAGGAAGTGTATGCAAAGAGGCTGGGAAGGCTTAGACTCCAGGGGAAAGTGAGGAAAACCTCTGCTGTTCTCTCCTGGGGCTGCCAACCACCAGGGGGTCTGCCCATCTCAGTAGGGAGACTGGCAGGTGGGGAGTGGGTTCTGCATTGAGCCCTCCTGGGGACATTAGCCTTAAGACCACGCCTCACAGCCCATCCCTGAAGGAGGGGCAGGTACAATGCCTCTGGTGGCCCCCTTGGTATCCATCCGTGGACTTAGCATAGTTCCTGGTGTGTGGTAGGAAACCTCCTCCTGTCTGGGCAATAGAACAGCATAGGAGGGGACTGCCCATGCTGCTGACAACTCACCAAGAGACGGGTAAAGTCCTCTGCAGGCCCCAGACCCAGAAGTCCCCCTGCTCCCCCCCACTCACCTCCCCCAACTCCTTCCATGGTTTACTGTCCAGAGTGAGGCCACCTCCCTTGTCAAACCTGCTGGCCTGAAAGCTTCTTGGCCTGGGGACCTGGCTTCTTCTCCTAGTTGGTGGGCTACCCCCAGGAGGCTCTTCCATCAGTTTCTCTCCCCAGGCAGACAATCCCATGGCAGGGGCAGAAAGGGAGAGAGGTGCTGGCAGGCAAGCATTCTGGGAAAATCCACAGACCTTGATGAATGGAGGGGAAAGCCCAAGCAGCTAGACCAAGCAGAGCCTGGCTGTGGGCTTGTGGCCAAGGCAGGAGGGAGGGGTAAGTCACAGTGGCAGGGGCTTGGCTCTGAGGCTGGGCTCTGGGCTCTCCGGGAGGCTGGAGAGGGTTTCAGCGGATCCCAATTGTGAAAGCTAGACGTTTCAGGAAAGGCTCTAGGACCTCTGAGGAGGTATGGATGGAACACAGATCAAAGCCTGGAATTGAAGTTGGAGACGGGAGAGAATCCAGCACAGGCTACCTTCATACTGGCTGCCCTGTCAGTCTCTGGCTCTACCAAGTGCCCCTGGAGCCCAGAGGATCTGCGAGGGGTCAGTGAGTACAGAGAGGAGGGAGGTTGCCAGGAGGGTGAGCATGGTCAGCCCTGCCCGGGGCCCATGGTAAACAGATCCAGAGAAGGCCAGGGCTGGGCTACCCACCGAGGAAGATAAGGCACTTTTTAGGACCCTGCCCAATTTATCCTCACTAGAGAAGAGGAAGCAGCAATAACTTGCCTTGTGGACATCCAGCTTGAGAAGCATCACACCAGACTAGGGAGGGCACAGGGTCCTTGGAAAATATTACTCATATTGAGTGCTCCAGCAGGCCAGTCACTGTCATACTATGTTACATGCATCATCTCATTTAACTCTCTGGAACAATGTTATACAGTGGGTATTTTTATTCCCATTTTACAGATGAAGAAACTGAGGTTCCAAGATATCATGTCATCTGCTCAAATTCCACAAAGCCAACAAGTATCAAGTTTGGATGACTCTCAAACATTTCCTCTGTGCCCAGGGATGAAATTCAAAACAGGTAATGAGCAGCATGGCATGGATGTCAACCCTGGATGCCAAGTGTAAACAGCTAGTGCAGCTAAACAGCTGGTTGCACCAGGCAACCACTGCATGGGATCCTACCCCCACACATACTCACAACACAATCCATCTAAAATACAAACAGGAAGTCATCCCCTCATTGTCTTCACTGCTGAGGAAAGGAGCTCAATCCCAATGAGTCTGAGACCCCGATGTCCGCCAATCAAACCAGCCCACAGTCAAGGGGCCTGGTGTATCCACCAACACAGATCATCCTGCCCAACTCCTTCATTTTACAGACAAGAATACCTAGGTCCAGAGAGAGGAACTGACTTGCCCAAGGTCACACAGCAAGTTGGGGGCTGACCCTAGTCGCAAGAAACAGAAGTCCTTGTCCTCATTGCATGGTCCCATCCCTGCGCACGCTGGTGGCAGTGCTATAACTCGAGTCTGTTCTTGGGAAAAGCAACCTGCAGTGTGTTCGTGTCCTCTGACCTGGTAATTCTCCTTGTGAGAATCAACCCTTGGGAAATAATCTAAAGGGGAAGAAAAAAAGGGAGTTTAACAAAGATGTTCATGGCAACACTGTTTGTAAGATTGGAAATTTGGTCACCACCCAAATGCCCAACAATAGCAGTAAGCAAACAGTGGTCATATTAATGTGCTATGGTTATTAAAAATGACAGCTCTGTAGACTAAGTGTATACAAAACAAACATTCATATTAAATACCATTAAGTGGAAAAATCAGAAAACGTCTTCGCACGTTGGTTACAACCAGGCAAAACAAGTGTGTGCATTAACAGAGGCTGGAGGAGATGAGGAGAGATGAAAGTGGCTTATTGTTCAATTGGGGTGGGTTTTTTCCCTGAGTGTTGTTTGGTGTCATAATTTTTCGTAAAGATTTTTAAGTTACCCAACTGCAGTGGAGGAGAATTAACTATGGGAGAACAATACTACATTCAAATCCACCAAGCAGAGTCCTAAATCCCACTTAGCTCTGCTTCCATGCCACACCCAGCAACCCTGGAGACCTGATCAGCACCTGCCTCCCTTTTAGAAGGATGGTTAACAAACTGCTTTGGAGACATAAGATGTCAGGAAGTTCTTCACTGTTTACGCATCTCCTGGAGACTTTAGCAGAAGTGAGAATTGGCTCCATGGAGGCATCTTGGCCATGAGTCCTAATAGAAACAGACCCAAAGCTGAGAGAAGCAGAGAAAAACACCTGAGAAATGAAGACAGTGAGACAGAGAAACTGGGTAGGAGACAGTGAATGTTAAGCCCCATAGGAGTGCATTTGGGGGAAATAAGAAGTGTAGCTGGTTCCAGGCCCAGGAGGAATTATGAAAATCCTTCCGTATAGAGGGAGCTGGTGTAAGCAGAGATATGCAGCCTGCAAAGCCGAGCAGAGGCACCACATTTGCAGCGGAATTGGGGGAGTGGGTGACGGTCACCTGGTTGTGTTGAGCGAGGAACACAAAAGAACAGGAGGAAAATATAAAGAGGGCAGTGAGGGGGAGATAAATGCACCCTCTTCCTAGCCCCTCAACTCCTTCTCCCTCCTTAATCATTTCAAAATTCATGGCTGTGAGCCTGGGAGGATCCTAGCATCCAAGGGCTTTCGGTTACACTACCACCTCTATCACCATTGCCTCCATGTCAGACTGATGAGGCCCCTTGGCCTTAAGCAGAGGAGGGAACAGTAGTTAGAGGACAACTCTGTGAGCCAGTCCCTCAGGAGCAACCTATGAGGTCAATACTCCCTTTTACAGATGGAGAAACTGAGACTTGAGAAAGCTATCTGACTTGTGCAAGGTCACACTGGTAAAGGATGGAGATGCTTCTTGATCCCAAAGGCTGTATTTTCCACCATACCACATTCCAGGGAAGGAAAGAGCCCCACCAGGGATAAGCAGGGTCCTTGGAAAACTAGACATGTCCCACTTCTTCAGGCCTTCATCCCAGTTGAATCATAGCTAAATATGGCCAGAAGCACAATCCACAGTTTCAGCATCAGGAACAGCAGGGATTGGAAACGCCGTAGGGGGATGAAAGTGGACTTGCCTCTTCATGGTCACAACCCAGCTCGGCATCATTCTTGGAAAGTGAGGAAGGCACCTAGCACCAAGTGTGTGGTTGTAGCGTCCTGCTAGGCTACTTCGGGGCTGACTGTTTAGGAAGAAGCGTATGGGTCTAAAACAGGCCCCATATCTTGGACAAGGCAATGAAGCCCACCGTGCTAAGTCAGGCATATGCCACGTGACCAGGTCACAGCACACTGGAAAACCAAATGTGGGCTCCTCAGACTGGCAACACCCTCCCCTAAAAGGGCTGAACTGGGCTAGTCAGGTACTCTCTGCAGAATGTGAGTTGGAAAATACACAAAGTTTGTCAGGCCATGAGGCTGCCAGAGAGCAGGGGTAACTTAAAGATACAAGTAAGCAGAAACTGTGAGGCATTCAGATGTTGAGAAAAGGAGAAGGAAGCTATTGAGAGCAGAAGCAGACAGACCCAGAGAAAAGCCTCCACATGGGGCACAGCTGAGCCACGTTCATATGCTTAGTAGGGGAGCTAAGCAACACTTGATGCTGCTAGGGAAACAAGAAAACCAGATCCTTGGTCCCTGAATTCTTTCCCAGATCCAATTACTGTGACGCCTGAATCCTGTATATCACACAGGATTCCTGTCGATACTGCTATTGTAGCTTTACAATAAGTTCCATTTGTTGAAGAAATTCAGGTGAATGTCTCTGTTCCTTGCAATCCAAATGTCTGAACACAGAGCACAGACCTGGGTTAGATGCCCTTTTTTTTTTAATTGGGGAAGAGTTGTTTTACACTGTTGTGTTAGTTTCCACTGTACAGCGAAGTGAAGTGGAGTTCCCTGTGCTATTCAGCAGGTTCTCATTAGTTATCTACTTTATACATATTAGTGTATATATGTTAATCCCAATCTCCCAATTCATCCCACCCCCACTTCCCCCCTTGGTGTCCATACGTTTGTTCTCTACATCTATGTCTCTGTTTCTGCCTTACAAACTGGTTCATCTGTACCATTAATATACAATATCTGTTTTTCTCTTTCTGAGTTACTTCACTCTGTATGACAGGCTCTAGGTCCACCCACGTCTCCACAAATGACCCAGTTTCGTTCCTTTTTATGGCTGCGTAATATTCCACTGTATATATGTATCACATCTTCTTTATCCATTTGTCTGTCGATGGGCATTTAGGTTGCTTCCATGACCCGGCTATTGTAAATAGTGCTGCAATGAACATTGGGGTGCGTGTGTCTTTTTGAATTATGGTTTTCTCAGGGTATATGCCCAGTAGTGGGATTGCTGGGTCATATGGTAACTCTATTTTTAGTTTCTTAAGGAACCTCCATACTGTTCTTCATAGTGGCTGTAACAATTTATGTTCCCACCAACAGTGCAGGAGGTTTCCCTTTTCTCCACACCCTCTCCAGCATTTACTGTTTGTAGATTTTCTGATGATGCCCATTCTAACCAGTGTGAGGTGATACCTCATTGTAGTTATGATTTGCATTTCTCTAATAATTAGTGATGTTGAGCATCTTTTCATGTGCCTCTTGGCCATCTATATGTCTTCTTTGGAGGAATGTCTATTTAGGTCTTCTGCCCATTTTTTGATTGGGTTGTTTTGATGGTATTAAGCCACATGAGCTGTTTGTAAATTTTAGAGACTAATCCCTTATTGGTCACATCATTTGCAAATATTTTCTCCCACTCTGTGGGTTGTCTTTTCATTTTGTTTATGGTTTCCTTTGCTGTGCAAAAGCTTTTGAGTTTAATTAGGTTCCATGTGTTACAAAATTCAACACCCATTTATGATAAAAACTCTCCAGAAAGTGGGCATACAGGGAACATACCTCAACATAATGAAGGCCATATACGACAAACCTACAGCTAACATCATACTCAATGGTGAAAAGCTAAAAAGCATTTCCTCTAAGATCAGGATCAAGACAAGGATGCCCACTCTCGCCACTTTTATTCAACATAGTTTTGGAAGTCCTAGCTATGGCAATCAAAGAAGAAAAAGAAATAAAAGGAATGCAAATTGGAAAAGAAGTTAAACTACCATCATTTGCAGATGACATGATACTATACATAGAAAATCCTAAAGATGCTACCAGAAAACTACTAGAGCTCATCAATAGATGCTCTTTTAAATTTTCCCACCCAGCACTTCCCCATCATAGCCCTTTTGTCTAGCTCTCCCTCTAGACTCTAAGCTCCATGAGATGGTGACTTGTGCACCATTTTATCCCCAGAATTTGACAGTATTGGGAAAAGAAAAAAAGAAAGAGAGAGAGAGAGAGAGAGAGAGAGGGGGGCGGGGAGAGAGAGAGGGAGGGAGGGGAGGGGAGGTTGGTAGGAAGAAGTGACATGGGCAAGTTTGTGTTGCTAGACAGCCAGCCCAGCACATCGCACATGCACAGAGGGCTGAAGTTGACCTCTATCCTCTCCAAGCTAACTGCACCCAGAGCCAGAGCTAGCCATCCAAGCTGCATTTCCCCTAGAGGCACCACTGGCATAGTGGGGGAAAGTGGTTCTTCATGGATTGGGATGTCCTGCATATTAAAAGATATTTATCACCCCAGCCCCTTCCTAGTAAACACCAGAAGTAGTTCCCAATCATTAGGAAAATCCAAAATATCCCATTTCTGGTTGCCCTTCTGGAACTGTCCCCAGTTCCTCTGACCATGTCTTTCCCCCTCAGAAAATCTTTCAAGGGTGCCACAAAACACTTGTAATACTAATGGCTAACATCCGTAGACTACCTTCTCTATGACAGGTACTATTCTAAGTACTTTTTTTTTTTTTTAAAGATGTTGGGGGTAGGAGTTTATTTTGGCTGTGTTGGGTCTTCGTTTCTGTGCAAGGGCTTTCTCTAGTAGTGGCAAGCAGGGGCCACTCTTCATCGCGGTGCGCGGGCCTCTCACTATCGCGGCCTCTCTTGTTGCGGAGCACAAGCTCCAGACACGCAGGCTCAGTAGTTGTGGCTCACGGGCTCAGTTGCTCCGCGGCATGTGGGATCCTCCCAGACCAGGGCTCAAACCCGTGTCCCCTGCATTAGCAGGCAGATTCTCAACCACTGTGCCACCAGGGAAACCCCTATTCTAAGTACTTTATATGTATTAATTCATTTGCTACTCAGAGCAATTTTTATTGTAAGATGGGTACTGATTTTACAGATGAGGCTCAGAGAAGTTAAGCAATATGACCAGAGCACAGTCCATAAATGGCAGAGCCAGGACTCAAACCTATATGAGCCTGACATGACATTGCAACAAGCTCATGCTCCGGAGCGCATGCAAACACATACGCCCACCTGAGCTACGGTGGACCACTCACTGCTGTCACAACATGCTCGTGTTTGCTCTGCTGAAC